>NC_020495.1:25639608-25651877 GCF_000184155.1 Fragaria vesca subsp. vesca | reverse complement strand
GCTAAAGTCACCACATACAACATTTTCCCGACGAAATCTTAGCCGACGAATTAAGCTAACTGGCCGACGAAACTTTTTCGTCAGCTAAAGTGCTTGTCCTGGTAGTGTGCCCACAATAACTTATTTTTATTTTCTTTGAGAATTTTCTATTACCTTGATTTTTTAGATAATTCAAAAAAATGTTTCTCTAAAGACACTAAAAAAACGCCTCGCTTTCTAGTACCAGAGATACATGCTCTTTAGACATATTATGTACATAGACATGCGGCAATTCTCCTTTGGTACCACTTTAAAAGTGTTAGAGAAAAATGTGCATCAACTTTCTAAAAAGAAATTACTGTTAAAGATAAAAAAATTATACATAGTTGATGGCTCCATCTCAAAATTTGAGCCTACCACGACAACCACCAAGAAAGTTATCTCCAGGCCCAATAGCTCCCATCCAATCCACCATGCTCCCATCCATGTCGTATGACATGTACTTCCGACTTATGTCGTGTGATGCCGACAACATGCTACCACGATTTGCGTTCTGTATCAAGGCCAATAAAACTATCACGAGTCATATAACAGCCCGCATAATGAGATATTACGGGGATGTTTGGTACCAGGACTATGTAACATGGGCTTATTTTTTATAAGAGTCCTAGCTTCCTCAAGCCTCACTTAAATCTTAATAAAACCTGTCCCGTGTTTGGTGTTGTGCTAGACTGGAGAAGAATGAAATGTTTTTACAGAAGAACGATGGCCTACGCAGAGATCCAAACCCAGAACTCCGTCGTGAGATCACCACCGGCCATCGCACATATCCAATTTCATCAGTCTCGCATTCGCCGACGTTCGTCTAGTCTTGATCGATCAGTATGGAGAGAGAATCGAACGCCGAAAATCTCGCGATCTCCGGCAATACTCAACAAGATCCGGAAGCTCAGGCGATGTTTTAAGGTGCATGAGGTATGAAATTTTATGTATTCATCGTACTCTACATGCATGCTAGTATCCATGGTTTTTGAATTCGATTATGATTTGGGAGAATTCGTCTTTGGGTTTTTCAGCCACCATGGGTTCAACTGTTTACGGCTGTGCTTTCTGGGTTCGTCTGATTCAGGTTCAATTTTGTATTTCGGGGCTTGTGTTAAGTTTCAAAATTGCTGAAAGGTGTTGGGTAGAAGATGTGGTGTTGGGTCCTGGTAATAAGGAATTTTGGAGATTTTAGAAAACTCGAGTTTCAGAAGCTCGAATTCCGGCTTGGGGAGGTCGGAGCTGAGAGGTTGAAGATGCCGTTGAGCTGCGGCCATTCATTGCTCTGAGACTCTGAGGCTTTAGAAGATGCGAAGTTAGCTCGAGAAAACAAAAGCTTCCATAGTCCCATGGTTTTTGGGCGGTCTATGGAAGAAGGTTTAAAAGAGAATTTGGGACTCTGTATGCTCATTTAAGAGAGTCCCTTTTGTTGCCAAACGTGGGATTTCAGGGCTTAGACTATGGAAGACAGTCCAGTCCAGTCCAATCCCATGTAACAAACGTGCACTATATGTCTGGAGCGCGTCCTCACAGTTTTATTCTTGGTTCCCAATCCAAAACATGTTGCATTACAGGAGGTGTGGGTTTACACATATATATAAAGGACACAACTTTCCCTCTTCCAGTGATGTGAGATCTCACAATCCATCCTCCTTAAGAGGCCGACGTCCCGATATGAGATCTCACAACCCACCCTCCTTAAGAGGCTCGACGTCCCCGTCTGCTGGCACACTTCCAACGGGAAAGAAAGTCATGAGATCAGCACTACTTGTGATTAAAATAAGGGATAAAAGGAGACGATCAAAGCTAAATCTTGATGACTCAATAACTTGAGCTAAATCAGAATAGGTTACCCCATTTGAATAATGAGGTCTTGTTGTGTTTAACTTCACTTAAATCTGATTTCTAGACCACCCATATGGAGCACATCTTTGTCTAGCTTAACCATGAAAACGATCGATTTTACCAACAACAACCGTCCTTATCATATGATTCAGATCCACGCACCTGTTTACCCATAGATTTGGTGAGATTTTACAAAAATAATTAGTTAATCTCGATGTCACACAAAACAAAACAAAAAGTTATCCTGATGAAATATTTTGAATCATCAACGTAAAATCATAGCGTGTTCATCAACTATTAACCAACAAAATTACTTATAAAACAAATAAAAATATTACTGTGCATACAAACAGCATGCCAAAATCAAACACGTTCCGTTCAAATTTCATCTTTCCCTTTCATTTCCGTTTTTCCTTCTTTCTTTCTGAGTTTACATACAGTTACCAAACCTCTCTGATATCAACAACTACAGCTCTCTACCTATCGAACCGTTTCCCGGGTCGCATGCAAAACCAACCCAGAAAACCAGTTCAAACTTCAAAACGTTTCTACAGAGCAGAAAGCGACTCCGTCCGCCACGGCGCCTCCGCAACGCCGCCGTCGGAGTAGTCGAACAAGCCACCCAACGGCACGTACTCCCCACCGACATGACTCTCCGAGTACGCACCCATTCCGAAATCGAACGCGTCGTAACTCGGAATAATGTCGTTCTCAAACCCAAGCATTCCGTCCAATGCGGCGGCCGGAGGACTCGCCGTGAAATCAGCCGCTTCCATTTTCCTCTCCTCCGTCACAGCTCCATTGTTGGTCGGCGGGAGACCTAGCTCGTCGTCCGAAGCCTCAAGCAAGTAACCGAGCTCCGGCTGAGACGACGGCGACGACTCTCCCGATCCCGACGCCGTTTCAACGGGAGGAGCAAATGCCGCTGGTGCCGGAACTTGTATCTCCTCCTCAAAGCTTTTAATGACCGATTCCAGCCCCTGAATCGCCGGGTCACGCTCCTCCGTGACGGCCTCCGAGTCGTCCAGTATGTTCAACAGGTCCTCCTGAATCTTCTTCGCCTCGGCCGAGTCCATGTCGAACTCCTCCGCGTCGACCGGATTAACTCGGGCGGCCGACTCTCCCGAGCTAGCATCCGAGTCGATGGAGCTGCCCGAATCAACTCGGATGAGTTTCGCCTCGGGACGGAACTCAACCACATCGTTGTTCCGTCCCGAGTCGTCTTCATCTCGGGACCTCTTCCCATTAGGGTTACTGTTAGCCATTTCCACAAGAGGGAGACAACAAAACCCAAGTCTAGAGATTTATGTTTTTCTTAGAGAGAGGGAATTCGAATCTGAGTTCTCAAAAGCAAACAAAGTATGATGAGTGAGGTGGTGGAGATCGAGGGGGTGAGGTATTTATAGGGGGCAAGATGCAATAATATTAGTTATTGCTTTCTTGAAGGGGAAGGGAAAAAAATAGTTGTGTTTGAAAAAGATGGGTGGTGGGTGACGGAGAAGGAAGAGGTTGGGATAGAAATTGGCAATATTTGGAGGGACCAAAACTGAAATGGGTTAGGGTTTAAGCTTTCAGGGTTTGTTGAGGAAGAAGAATGAGTGAGAGAGTTGGGAAATGCAGGTGGGGTTTAAATAATGGAAGGCTAAGGATTTTTTAATTGGTGGAGAAGATAACGATAGGAGCGAAAGAAACCCCTTACGGAAGTCTCGCGCTCCTTTTTTTTATTTTTTTCAAAGGAATAAAAAAATTGCGAGATTTCAAATCTGTCAATTAACTAAATTTAATAGGGGAGTTTGAGGTCCGCTGGGGACCCGGCCGAGAAATCATGTGGTTGGTTTTGGATTTGATTTTTGCTACATTTCTCATTCGAGTGTGCTTTGCCGTCTATTTTCTTATTCTTGAGCTCTTGACAATTTCATGCTTTGCTTAAAATAGCAGATGCTTAACCCAATCAATCAACTAAATCGAGTAGTGCTTTACTTGATCAACTTCTTTTTTTGGACCTCCAAATTAGAACGACAATCAGGTTCTAGAGAGCCTGTCAATGTTCAATCTTGGAGCATGTTTGTTATTTGTTAATACCGTCGATTTAACACTAATGGTTCTTATGATACTGTTGACTAGAGCACCTGAAAAGAAACCGCGAATCGGTAAACATGTGCGAAATAAGACCGAAAATGTGCGAGATATAATAAAAGTACTATAAACAGTTGCGAGATAAACGTGAGACAAGAATCAAATGCGCATGTTTTAAGTGTGTAAAATGTGGCGTGAGACAACAAAACACCAAACGTAATGAAAATTACAACAACAAATGTGCGAAATTAAAATAAAATGTGGTTGACAATATCAAAAATGCACACTGTTTATTATAAAAATAGATATAGCATAACCAAGACAACTATATATAGTGAAAATTATAATGAGTTGGATAATACACATAGCGAATTTATTTAAACCGAAATGTATGTATATTGTTCAAAATGATCAAATTTTTGTACTTTGTATTCTATAATTTGTATTGTATAATTAAATAATCCACATTGCTACTTCGTTTTATCGAAATCACAGTCTCTTCATAGGATTTTTAGACCAACAAGTTAAGGCTCATAGCCACAAATAATATATTTTGATTTAACTCCAATTAAAGTATATAGGTTATAATTTCAGATATAGATATTCAAAGTATGTTACATACGTGTGGGGCTGTGAGTTTGAGATCATAGAATGATTAATTATATATCAAGAATACTCATACGAGTCGATCAAATTAGGTATCTCTTATGCTTCCATAGTTCTCATCTATCAATTTTCTTGAAATGACTGATTTACTAAGTTTTTATAATTACGTGTAAAATAAATTATTGAGTGTTGTAATATTTTTCTCCTACATTTTCCGGATCCCATTTTTTTGTTAAGCATGATAAGGTGGGATCAAATCGTGATCATGTGTGCGATCGAAAACCACTGATAGCTTGGGGACAAACCCTAACAGCCACATGTGGCCACGTCCCTAACATAATCATTCATCCTTATCATTCAACAGACACTTCTGGTTCTATCTCTTCAGCCCGTAATAAGCTAAACAAAACAACACGTGTCCACCCTCTCCATTGGGCTCCCACCCAGATTTTCAGTATGAGCGCCCACCTGAACCCTCACACCACCCCAACCTCTCCACCTGTTTCCGTACTCATTAAACAAAATTAATCAAACAATTAGGTGACGTAATTAATCGCATTAAACAAATATTAGATTTTTTGCGGGCCGTGGATTTATATGAGACCACGTGTATACGTGATACGACCTCCACGACTACTTGGAAAGCCGAACCTCAAAACCCGACTCCACCTAAACCGGCGCCGACAACGTGAAAAGTAACGGCTGGTCACGGCCCCCGAGGAAGGGCTGAGTCAGCTTCCAGCGGCGGCTTCGGCGCATGCACGTCGCCACCTCACCCAGATCCGGCCACGCATTTCGATCACCGCCCTGTGGTTATTACTAAAATGAACGTCGTGGGCGGAAAGTGACACGTCTCCTTTTGTCTTGTGCGGTGGCGTGAGCCGCGCGCCAAAATAAATATCTAAGGCGGTGAAATAGATCTGGTTTTTTCTTTTTCTTTTTGAATATTTTTAGTTTTCCTGGTCTTTCATGTCATGGATGAGGGCACACAATAATTTATAAATCAAAAGGTGGAATTGGGAAAATGGACCGGTCTTTTCTAAGGTATTTCTATCCTTATTGCATCCGTCTACCCTGCATAAATAAGAGTATAGGACCAGCAATATGTTTCAATAATGGACCAGAATTTTCTTTGCAATGACATTGTGTTATCTTGGAAATTTGATAGAGACCAAGAGAGATGAAGAAGATAGAAGATAGTGCCTATTCTTTGTACTAATTTAGGGAGAGATAAAATAAAGTTCTACGTCCCGAATTGAATATTTACATGTGTTAGATTTAGTTTTCTCTTTTCGGATAAATAACTCTGTAACTAGTATTTCGTCAATCAAATTTATAACTAGCTATTTACGAAAACCAGACTATATCAACGAACATACAGTACTTGAAAGAAAATCTATAACAAGTGAATTATTCTAAGTTTCTAACAACCCTCTTACTTCTAGTGAATTCTATTATTACTTCTGCTTGAAGAAAAAAACTAGGAGCTTGAAAAACTAAAAGCCCAAACACCTCTTGAATGGTGTACTAGAGCTCAGTCAGATTCTGGTAACCACCAACTAGCAGAGGTCACATGCCTCAACTGAAGGTCTATGACGATGATCCATTTGGTTCTCTGTTCCTCAAGGACCACATGTGCTTGTTGGATTGCTTCTTGTGAAATATCTCCAATCCTTCCAATCAAGCCTCTTTCACTTGCCACCACCCAACCCACATCTACATTTCCCTCTCTACTTCATTGCCATTGGTGATCTGATAGTCAAAATCATCATATCAAAGTCACATGCTATCAAGGGCATTGATTGTTGGAAGGTGTGGAATGATGATACAAGTTGCTAGTCAAAATCTACAGTCCTTGTTGCCATAGGAGTGGAATTCATGTTTTGGTTTGTACTTCTTTTTCTAAGTGGGTTGTACTATGCAAGTCTTTGCTACCCAATCTCGGCAATTGGAATAAATATGTACTATAAAGTTAGCTAGCTACGTACCAATGAAAATTCTCGGTTACTGCTTTCTCATTGTTGGACTCAGTTTTGATCGAACATTGTTGGGCATAACTTTTCTTGTCAGTCTCTTTATGTCGATCGTGTTGATCTATCACTTCAATAATTTTATACTTGTATTTTTGTAAGCCTTTATATTTGAATTTACTTTCTTATAAAACCTTTACGACTAGAATTTTGAACGCTCGTAATACATTAACGAGATTTGAAAATGACTTTTTTATTCGTAGTAATCTGAAAATTTGAAGTATTAGACGTACAACTGTATGAGATTGTTTGTAGCTAGTGTAATAGAATCTAAAAATACTAGATTATTTGTAATTTTGTAGGAGTTGATAACACTTATCCTTTGGCACATATGACATCTTAAGTTCGAAACTTCGAATCCCTCTTTATCAAACTCAATTTTAGCTCCACCAAAGACTTTGACGAATACTACATATGGATTAACATTGACATTAATTTACAGGTGTTGAATATATATGGGTGGCAAAAGCCGTGAGGCCCATGAACCCCCTTTAATCCACTGATGGGCGGCTGGGCCCAGTTCTCACCAGCATCATTCATATCTGATCCTTTTCCTATGAAGACGTACACACGTCATTCTTCATCTTTTTCTTTTCTTGGAAAAATTCTTGAATTCTCTGCTTGATTGGTAAACCTTTGTATCCCATTAACACATTCACAGGTCTAAAATGATCCAAGACTTTTGCTGCAGGTTGTTCCCCTTTGAAAAAAAGGCCATCTAAGTTTTCATCAAAAAAAAAATCAATTTTTTGTGACTTTGCTTCGATTTTACGTTGAATGGAATCGTATCAATCGCTTTGAGAAAAATGAAAATGCTCCAGAAGAATTTAGAGGGCTCTGGACCAATCAATCCCTCTCAACCCTATTTCAAAGGCAGCTAGCTAGGTGAAGAATCTCGATCCGACTTCGAAGCTTAGATTGGTGAATGGTGATGTTTGGTTTTCATACCAAATTAACCGTCTAACTTTATTATGCATTAGAAAGTTTTTATAATTCTAGGTAGGATTGTTGTGTTTTATATACATACGTCAGAGTCAATATCGTCGATGTCTATTTAAAAATGTTAGTGGGTTCACTAGTAACGTTTATCTTATCAGTTATTGACCAAGAAAATAATTGTTAATCACCATTAAAATTTAATGGTGGAAAGTATTATTTTAAAGTTAAATTGTTTTGTTTTTAACCTTTAAATTTACATATAAAGATAGTTAACCATGGTTCTCTTGATTAACTGATTTGATGAACGTTAATGGTTGGTTCACATATGAGGTTTTTACAAATATCGTAACAGGGTCATGGTAAATTGAAAATTCCTCTTCGTTTATTGAAGGAAATAATCTAGTTCGAACATGTTTCTGTCATCTGAAGCATCACCCTATGCATCCAAAAGTATATAACATTATCTCTTTGCTGGGTTTGTCGTGCAAGTAGCAAATGCATAATGACCACATTATGCTTTACTTGACGTGTATTTAGGCTTAAAGAAGACTGCTGAAGGGTAAATCCACATCCAGTCCCACAAAATCCAAACAACAATAGCATCAATCCAACACATGACATAATTATATGATCCTCTCCTTTAACTGGCTGCTAGCTCGATCCTTGCTCTTTGGAGTATATGTTCCTCTGCGAATCTGCGTCAACAAATTAATAATATGCCAAGTACTCATAGATCGCAACGTCAACAAATAGACACAAGTTAATTTGATGAATCGAACATGCCCAAGTAATATGCTCCTCTTACCAAAGACCTTCTCTTCTGTAATCGATCTGTTCACATCCCCTGCTGAGACCTTCTCAATCAAATTCAAAAAGAGCAACAAGCCGAGACATGATTTATGTTATCATGTAACTTAAATTCATGATGTATATGGTACATAGGTGTATATAATATGAACACGTACATAAGTTTTAAATCGATCAGTTAGTAATTCTCATTAATCCGATTGGCTCATGGATGTCATCTCTAGTCAGGAAACGTGTGGGACGGTTGCGTGTATTACCGATAATTTCTTAAATTTGTAACTTTTTTTTTTTTATTGAATAAATGCAATTTCATTCTCAAAAAAATGATATTCTGCTACTTTAATAAAAGACTCGATGGTTAACACGTCCCACGAACTGCTGGGACAAATAAACCAAACTTCTCACTGACCCTGTAACCCTAACCAGGATTTAGGACAAGGACAGGCACAAGGAGATGTCAGAAACGCTTATTGCTCGGGTAATCAGCTGTGAGTCAACAACTACAAACCTAGTTCGAAATTACGAAGCAATTTCTCCACCCAGTTGATTGCATTTGTTTTCTGTCTTTGCCTTTTGGTGCTTGTAATGTAGTGAGATTAACAAAATATATAGACGAGAAGATGGTAACTAATTCCAGCATCCTCAAGATAGAGTCGTCTTAAACAATGGTAGAGAAATATGGAAACCAATTATACAAGTGTGCTTAATATAAGGAATTCTATTGACCCCCAATAGTTCCAAAATTTAGTGGGTTAGATTTGGATTTTTCCTCCCAGCTACCAGGGAAAGCTGATGTACCAACTAAATTTTCCGGTTTTTATGAACGAGAACTCTCTTACTCTCATGCAAACAACTAATAATTCAATTCGGGTATTGTCATCGCATCTTTTGCCTAAAATGGTCATGTGGTCACAATTGAAAAAAGCCTACATATTGGAGAATATTGTTTCTCAAAATTATTATTCTGTGTTCCATCTTGAGTGAGAGACATAAAATTCAATTAACAAGAAGATTACACCTAGATGTGATTCTTTATCGAAATCGAACAAGGCTATGGCGAATTATATATCTCTAAGAGAAAAAGTCAAAAGAACATAAAGTATTTAGCCTAGCTAGAATTCAATTACTAATTACAGCTCTATTAAGTGTCAGTCACACGACTCATCGTCTAAAAATTCAACAAGCCGGTAAACACTGGCGGAGGTACATAAAGACCAAGGGGTGCCATGGCACCTCCTAGAATTATGATTTTATCCGCATTTGGTGTTTGGAATCTAGCTAGTTTAAAAGTTTTAGTTATGCTGGCACCCTCCAGTCCTCTAGATTGGTTTGGTTTTACTAATAAAAATAATAAAAAATTTCTCTTTCTAGAAAAATTAGTTGTTTAGTCCAATAAAGAATAATAAAAGCTTTAAATTAACCTATTCCTAATACAATTATACTTCTACCTCACCCCACCAATTAACATTGTCTTCTATGAATAATCAAACTCATAACAGCATATATATTCGTACAAATATGTTTAAAATCAGTTGAGAGACTACAAATACATATTCCTGATATGCAACGAATAAGATCAATGCAACTGAAACAATAGAGTTTGATTATTGATTATTGATAACTCGATTATACGAACATGCTGCTATGAAATTGATTATTGATGACTTTCGCGATATGCAGGAGCGACAAGTCCATTTTTAATGTATAACCCTATTTAAAAACTTTATTATATTATAGACTATGTTTTTTTTTTTTAATAACCTCTTTTATATCGGCCCCCCTCACTTGTATTTCTTAGTTCCACCTCTGCCGGTAAACTATATAAAACGGTTTGAAGCCTAAATGGAGATATATAGAATAGCTCAAATGATCCCTTATGACGTCTCTGTTGGTCTTATGATTCGTATTGTGTGCCTTTGTCGATGTAATATTCTCGCGTGGATTTAAGCACATTTATGTTTTGTCAAAAAGTATCATCATTTTTTTTTATCAATTCAAAAAGTATCATTAGCGTACTAGCTTACTTGGAAATTACATACAAATTGACAAGAGTATATGTTCGAACTTGTTTATGATTGAGCGCAAAATGCTTTGATCTTTCGAAGGTGCCAAATGCCAAGACTTCATCTCCAAGAACAGAAAACAAACGAGCTTATTATTTGGGCTTTTCGACCCCCTTTTCACCCAAAGGCTTTGGGCCTTTAAAACACAATGGTGTTCGAGACTTGGATTTATGTTTGTCCTTAATTAAACGACTAACACATCGGTCAGGCTTATGCTAATCATCAAAAGCTGGCGTTAATTTTGGTTAAGTGATAAGACAACTGAGTGGAATTAGTGGACATTAACAATGACGACCCCTTTTGTAGCTTCCAAAGTCTTCTCGTCTTATTTCTTGGCAACCACTTTTGTTTTTTAAAATCCCTAGCCTCCAACAACTAACGATTCGATGTGGAAAATCTTTTGTAAGAAAACAAGAGTCAATTGGAAGTTGATTATTGTAACTACCCAACTCGCAACTATATAGTGATTAGTGAGTGATCTTCATTTACTGGACCACTTAATGTTAATTAGTCCATGCACCCAAAATTATTGGATGGTTCAATTCACAAATAACTAGAGTGTACGTAAGATGAAGGCAACTATATTAAGGCATGAGAAATCTTGCAATTTCATATAGCAGAGCTTCACGTGCTCACAGATCCTATAGATTTTGTGCTTAACTACCGTAAGATCTGTGGAATAATTAATATACTGAATGTAGTTTTTGCTTACTCAATTTCAAATTCATACTTAATTAATACAGGCTCAATGAATTATATACTTAACCATCACAATTCGTTCGTCAAGTGTGTGGAACACATACTTGATTTGAGTTTCACCGTCAACGTTTATTGTTGTTAAATCTCAATCTATTTTTGATGGACAAGAAGAAGAAAAAATTTCAACTATACATAAAACATGTACAAAATATTAATTATCTAATGAAACAAGAAGTATCATGAAAGAAGTATATGTCATCTAAATTCATATATATTAAGGTCTTAGAGAAACATAAATTACTGATGATCTTACATTCATACTCACGAAGAAACAAAAATACAGGTCAGGAAAAAAAAAGAACATCCTTCCCACGCACTAAGAATTAGTCATGATCAAGCACAGCTTAAGATTATTGATTGATGTACTGTACCAGGAAACAAAAACTAGTGGGGGAGGAAGAAAAAACAGATGGAAATTATTATAGAAAATTGACTATAAAGTCATACGATGAACAAGCGACACCGACAACCTGTGCCCGCCGCCCGGGGAATCCACTGACACAACGTCGTACGGCAATTAGGAATATTAGTGCCAGCTTAAGTACTACGCAGTAGTAGTCTCCGCCTCCTCAACCGGCGCCTCGTTCAGGTCCAGAACCACCTCATTATTGTCAGCTAGTTCAGTAACAACAACCAACTGATCATGATCATGATCGTCATCCGAATTAGTCGCACTCTTTACATGATCGTCAGCATCAACCACCGGCAAAGTAGACTCCAGCGCCGCTCTCCACCGCACCTGATCCCCGCCATTATTGTTAATATTGGTCTGAATATTTTTGTTATTATTACCTTTCTCAAAGTACTTGACCGCGGCCTGCATCCTCCTCACTATCGCGTAGAACTCCTCCACTTCCTCCTCCGTCGCTGACACCTCGTTATCGTCGGCCTTGATCATCTGCTGCGTTGTCTTCTTCCTCTTGCCCCCTCCTCGGCTCTTCTTCGTTTCGTCGTCGACGTCTTTCTCCCTCCTCTTTCTTGTCTGCTCCATTTTCCGTGTTGTCAAAATCAGACGAATACCGGAAGCGTTTTTATACCATGCCAAGCTTATTCCGTGAAGTCTGATTTTGCTTTTGAGAGAGAGAGAGAGAGAGAGAGAGAGAGAGAGAGAGGTAGTTGTTGT
>NC_020495.1:25637667-25639471 GCF_000184155.1 Fragaria vesca subsp. vesca | reverse complement strand
GAGAGAGAGAGAGGTGTTTGTTGATATTCTCTTCTCTCTTTATTTTCTGGAGGTGGTTGTGGTGATAACGAAGGTGAGTTTCTTGTATTCTAGTTTTCTTTTTCCTACGTTGGGTTTCAACCGCTGGATTTATATGGTCATGATGACGTCATGAAATTTCGTATGCTGATGGTGTCTGCCGCGTTCGTCTAGGTTTATGCGCGCCTCATGCTTCATAATCACGAGGGACATCTGCCTCACGCGCGCTTCCTGACGCTTTAAAGTCACACCAGCTTTTCCTTTCTTTTTTTCGTTTTCTTTTTCTTATTTAGGAATAAGACGATCAGTGAATTACTTATTAATTATAAATAGAGAAAATGTCTATTTAGTACTAATTTAAATTTTTTATTTCTTATTCTAATGACAATCTTTTTTATTAGCCCATTTCAATATAAGGTAACATTTTTTATGCCCAAATACACAAATCTTTATGCCTAAATACACAAATCTTTACTAAAGTCTTAATAAACTATATTATTTTAAAACTATTTTACATTCACCTCTTAAATATGCATAGAGAGAAAAAGTGAAAGAGAGAGAATACTTGGCCGGAACCTCTTCGGACTCCGATCACCAGCCGTCGGACTCCGGTCACCGTCCGCCGGACTCCGGTCACTGGACTTTGGTTGCCGGATTTCCCCGGTCGCCGGATTCCGGTCACCGGTAACTTAATTACTGACCCCCAGTAACTCAATTTTTCTCCCGTCGCCAGATTTCGGTCACCGGTAACTCGGTTACTGACCCTCAATAATCAGTTACTGGCCATCAATAACTCGGTTACTGACCCTTAATAATCAGTTACTGACCCTCAATAATCAGTTACTGACTCCAATAACTTGGTTACTGACCCCTAATAATCAGTTAATAATCAGTTACTGGCCCTCAATAACTGGGTTACTGACCCCCAATAATCAGTTACTGACCCTTAATAATCAATTACTGACCCCTAATAATCAACTTATTTTAGCTTATTGTAATAGAAAAGAAGAAATACCAGAACATAATCCAGTTATTGACCCCAATAATAGTTACTAACCCCCAATAAAATATTGAAACATTATTGTGAGGCCCATAAGGGCATCTAAACCTCCAGCCCGTTGTCAAGGACCTAAGCCCAAACCAAAAAATTGCTCTGGCCACCCCAAACACTTCCCGACCGGCGTTGGTGTCAACTCCGGCGTCCAACCTTATGCTACAACTCAGAACCAGTCTTCCTCCGACCGTCATACCTCTTAGAGACTAAGCGACAACCAACCTTCCTCCGCCGCCCAGCAAAGCTTGCCTTCCTCAATGACGCCGATCGGGACCCCAATTTGCCGGAGGCTAATGACACTGCAATCTAGAATCCTCACACCTTCCTCAAGTCCACTCATCTTTTCACCTTGTGACTTGAAAAATCACTGCTACATTCGCCGCCGGCGCTTGGGAGGAGGCTCAGGACAAGATCTGCTTCAGTTAGGCCGAGCGGCGAGCGCCAAACGTTGACTGCCAAACGCCGACAGCCGACCGCCGAGCACCGACTGACGAGTGCAGAGCGCCGAGCGCCGAGCGAAGGGTGACGAGGGCTCGGTCTCCGAGAAGGAATCAAACGCCGAAGTTTTAGATTTGCATAGTGTTTCCGGCGTCGCAGGCGGAGGAGAGATGGTGCAGCGCAACGGAGGCGAGGATGGTGAAGGAAGGGGTGAGAGAGAGAGAGAGAGAGAGAGAGAGAGAGAGAGAGAGAGAGAGAGAGAGAGAGAGAGAGAGAGAGAGTAGAGTAGAGTAG
>NC_020495.1:25543931-25637647 GCF_000184155.1 Fragaria vesca subsp. vesca | reverse complement strand
ATTATTTGGGAATCAGACAATCAGTGAATTACTTACTAATTATAAATAAAGTGTTATGAGCGTGTGGCATAGTGAGGTGCAACTGTGCAAGTCCTCATGCTATTTCTTTCGGTTTTAATTTTGTTAACGATATTATAATACATGCATGATAATGCGACGTAGATGATCGGATTAAAATATTGTATGTTAGTTGTTCGGTTCACTTATATTTTGGTGCGTAGAAGAATTTTCATCATGACAGTAACAACACTTGAGTCCTTGAGTGTCATAGTGATTGCAATAACACTTTGAAAGAGGTGCGAACCTCGATTTCAAAATAAAAAATAAAAAAAAATCGTATAGCATATAAAAAGAACAATAGCTTGTAATTGCATGCTAGAGATTCAGTGAAAAACCTAAAATCTGCATGACAAACTAATTGTCACATGGTGTGCGTTGTAAAGTTTTTTTTTTTTTTTTTTTTGTAATATAACTCATTTAAGATGACTTGATGGTCTTGAGAATTGTTTGATGTTGTTTATTTATAAAAGGGTGACTGTTGCCAGACCAAATAACACTGGGTGGTCTGAGCGTCTCTCCTACTAATCAACTTGTGGTTGAGATTATTGGTTTGATTTTCTTTTTCATACATATATCATCAACGTTAATCACGAGGGATTAGGGTACTTGGGTCTTTTGGTTAATGTATTAGCAGGTCCGTTAAAACAAAGATTACTTTGACTGGGCTCTTGTGGGGAGCATGTTGCGCTCTTTTTATGCTATGGCAAGTGCATCCAGTCCTTGTTTATTTGACCATTTGGCACCATGATGAGGGGACAATTTGTGCCCTGTGAACCACCACATCATTAGAGATGAAATCACTTTACTTTGCTTTCTAGCCATACATCTTTTCAATTTCAAATATAAAACAGAAATTTACTACCGTCAATTTAGTGTTTCAGATTCGAAATGTACGGTTATAATGTTATGCTACCAACAATAATGCACCATATTTTATCAGAACGAATGAACATTTTTTTTAGATGTGGAGAAATAACTTTATAGATAGATAGAAGTTTAAAAGAGCATAGTTACGAAATAGAGTGTGGTTACAAGTAAATTGAAACACATTTAACTAACATACGTATAATATAATCGAATTACAAGATTATTTTTGCTAGCCTTTGGCATAAATACACATTCATTGCTATCTACAAACACAACAAAACGTTGTAGTAGTACCCACAAAAATGTCTCGTAGTCCACTTATTTGATATTTTGTATTTCGGGATTCGTTTTAAGCTTAATCCTCCTTCAATACTGCTACATAAGATTTGCTAGTGCACATATGACCGCATTTAATTGAGAAAATCAACCAGGGTCCTAAAAGCGAAACCCTCAAAGATAAGGGTGTTCCTCAGTGTGGGTAATACTTAGACACAAATCCAGAAGACAGCTTCACATACTATGAAGACCCAAAGTTTTTCAACTAATATGGGCCTGTCATGTGTTGGACGGCCCAACAAAAATGGGCTAACCAACAAAATTGGGCCACACATTGGGCCTCATAACTAATGAAATTGATTAGGCTAGAGTACTACTAAAATGAGTGATGATGGTTCTATTAATGGAAACTTACCAAAATTGAACTGGTCTTGTTCTCCACCTACTAAATTAGTATTAAAAGGTCTTCAAAAGATGGAGATTTATACATACATCGGCCCATTTACGAGTTAGAACAAAGCCCTTCTCAATAAAACAAGAAAACCTGAAAACTCCGGGCGGCGCAAAACAAGGACTCAAAAGACATGACAACCCCTGTGTAAAGGAGTGTTCTAGTTTTGTCTTATCACAGTGAATAAAGCTGAACTGGTAACGCGGAATCCAAGCAGGCAACAAATGCCGTTACCAACTTTGTCCCTTCCCTCTTAAATGGCCACTGGGCATTTTAGTCCTTTGAGAAAAACAAAATACCAAACAGAGCACTCAGCACAGAAAACCAAAGAGTGACAAACACTGTACTACGGAGACTGAGAGGGAGTGGGACTCTTTTCACAGAGATAAACCCAACATAACAACAAAGAAACCAGAATCATCAACACAACCATCATCGTCAAATCTTGAGTAAGAATCAAGCTTTCCCTATCCTCTTCCTTCGTCTGATTTTTCGTGGTTCTTGGCTTGTTTTGGGAAAGCAAAATCTGTGTAATTTCTTTGTTGCTTGATTTTCTTGCAACGTTCTGGTTTTCCTTGCTTTGATTTTGATTTTCTGGTTTTTGATTCTGTAGATTCTTTCCTTTTTGTTTTCTAAAGGAAGAGAGACAGAGAAGGGGGTTGAGACAGGGGATTTATGTCGTCTGGGTTTGATATATTGAATGGAGCTCAGAAGAAGCTCTTGATTTGTTGTGATCAGTCTCTCCTTATCAAAGTCCCCACCTTTTGCATGCAGTTTGGGGCTCACAGTCATAGCTCCCCTGTTTCTTACAAGCCATTTAGATCACAAAGGTATGTGGGTTTCAACTTTTGGCAGGGTTTAATTCAGTCTATCATGTTCAATGTTATAATGAATGTTCAAAGTTTGTGAATTTGGGGTTGATGTGTTTAGCAATTAGCAGTTTTCTTATTAATTTGTGAATGGTTTTGTTGTTTGCTGTGATTTATTTGTTTGTTTTTGTAATCTTGATACAGGAATTCCTCTGGAGTGAGGTGCTTTGTGTTTTATTCCAGACGACTAGTTTCTTATTCACTGTTGAGACTTGGGTGTTTGAGGGTTTTGGGGATTTCTTGGTACTCAGTTTTGGTCCTTTTGGAAGATATTTTGCAGCTTCCTTTGGGGTTTAGCATTTAGAATTTTAAATCTTAGAATGCCTGGGATTAGAACCCAAGTCTTGAATCAAGATATGTATTGTATGAAAGTGATGGCAAAGCAATCAAGAAAAGAAGAGGATACAAGTTTGAAGAGGAGAGTTCGAATTATGTACACTGATCCCTATGCTACTGATTCTTCCAGTGAAGATGATGAACAATGTAATGTTAATGAGTATCAATCTGTGCCCGGAAAAAAGGTCTTTGTTTCGGAGATTGTGGTTGGCGGCATGCAAGATGAATCATATGCCTATGGAGGTAGAATTGGTAATACCAAGAATTCTGATGGCAGTAACAAAAGTCAGAGATCCTCTTCTCTGTACAAGGGAGTTCGGCGTAGAAAATGGGGTAAATATGCTGCAGAGATTCGTGATCCCTTTCGAGGGGTACGTGAGTGGATTGGCACTTTCGATACTGCAGAGGAGGCTTCTGTTGCCTATCAAAATAGGAGGCTTCAGTTTGATAACATGAAGTTAGAGTTAAAGAGAAAGATTGATTATGAGGACTTGCATATATCAAACAAGGGATTTGAGAGTTCTCATTTAACAGATAAGAGCAATCATCAGTACAAGTGTCAAAGCTTTCATTTATCGGGGGACAGTCAAGATTCATCAGTAGCTGCTGCTCCTGCGAACGAGACCTTTACATATGAAGAGACCACAAGTTTGTTTTGTCATCCATCACCATCATCTGTGCTTGATCTGCCTCCTAGTAAGGCTGCACTTGGAGGCTCTGAGCAACCTCTTTCTGAAGAAGAGCTATCCAATTTAAAATTTCCTGAAGCGCCACTATCATCACCATCAAGTGCTGAAGAAGGCTATGTGCTGCCACTTACTGAAGAAGCGCTATCCATTTTGAACGTTCCTGAAGTGCCAACATGTTCAGCAGTTAGTGCTGAAGAAGACTTTCTTCAAGATAAGCTATCCAGTTTGAAATTTACTGAAGGGCTAATATTGTCACCAATAAGAACTGAAGATTTGGGATCTCTGAATTTGGGATATATGGACAGTGACATTATTGATGGTTTGGATCAGTTGTTTGTTAGTATGAGTGACATTGTTGATCCTCCTGTGTATTGTGATGGAAATGGTCAGAATATCCTTCCTCCTCGTAAGTTTCTTATGAGTGACTTAGCAGGGTTTTGCTGGGATTGATTAAACCTGGATCACAGTACTCGTAAAGTTTTGTAGTTAGGAATTACTAGTAGATACATCTTTATATTCAGTACATGTTTGAGCAGTTTTGAGGCTATCGGCATCTTTGTTATGAACTTATGGAAGTGTTTCTTGGGTCTGTGCTCATTTGGGAGTTGTCCAAGATTCTCAAACTCTCAGTGGCATGGATTAGAAAATTGAACCTTGTCCTGTTCAAAAAAAAGGAAGAAAATAAAATAAAAATTGAACCTTGTTTATTTCGCCAAATATATTATAGAAGTGCCACTGTATCTGTTTAGATTCTGAGAATTCAGAAAGAGACCCTATATCTGGAGTTTAAGTTTGTTCTCATCTCTGTTTCTTTTGTCTTTATTATAATCTTTAGGAAGAACTCGGAAGATGTGGCATCTTGTAATCTGTCTCTTTCCCCTCTTGTCTATATGCCAATGCCTCAAACTCACCATAATCGCTTAGCTTCATGATCAAATTGCTCATTTTCAGCTTTTGAATGGTTTAACTACGCAAATGAAAAGGAAAGGCAACCTTGATATGTTTTCTCGCCTCTCCTTTTGTCCTTTCTTTTGGGCCCTTGATCAAGAATTCAAGATACGAGGCATGACTATCTATCTTCTTTGGCTCTTGGTATCTACTACACAATTTTAGACTCAAAACACTTGGATGGTTAAGAAACTAGCTATAAGAACATTTTCTCTCAATTGACGTAGAAACTCCAACGCAAAATCGATTGCAATCGGCATGGTATAAGCTTCAACTACAAAGCAATCACAATCTGAACTTTACTTTCATCTTCCTCATGGCAACCGCAACTCATTGCCGCATACTGCCGATGAACAGAAATCTAACAAAGCCGGTTTCTCATATTGGTCGGAGCGTAAATGTAATAAAGCGGACCAAAACCTATAGAATGTACACAGCCTAGGTAGCGGCCTAGTCGAAAGCTTCAATCAAAAATGGTTTCATCTCCGTAAAGCCAGTTCACACACAAGAGCAAGGTGAGTGTTCCTCCTTCTTTGACAAGCATACACAACACAAATTGAGAAAAGAACAATGCACTATCGTATCAAAAAAAAAGAAAAGAAAAAAGAACAATGCCACTATGGAGGATAAAAATCCACAACACTATGCCCTCATTCTATAAAAATCCACCCCCTTAATCCCATCTAATTTGTGATCCCTACGTTTCTAACACATGTATGTAAACTAATGAATACTGTGTAATTTTAGTCATTCAAACCAATTTATACCATGTATGTATTATATCATCTGATCTTGACAATTCAATATATGTGTAGATACACGCAACGTACCGAATATATTATACTTTTTTTTTAAATTGGAGAGAGACACTCAGCCCAGAAGAGGCTCATTCTCACACCCATTATTTATATTAAAATTAGAGTGTAGCTCCGAGAGGGACAAAGAACCTCTAACTCGTGCCTCACTCTGAGCATTACACTTATCCTCAAAGAGGACATCATGTATATAAACAGGTGCCTCAGCTAAGCGTAGCTCTACTACTCTATCAAGACTAGCAAAACACGCCAATCTATGGGCCGCATTATTTGCTTCTCGATAAATATGTCGGATCTTTACAAAATCAAAAGACATCATAAAAACTTTACAATCCTCAATGATCCGACTAACCTCGCTTCTGTCTTCTACATGATGGTTAAGGGCACTGACCAAAGTAGCACAGTCGCTTTCGACCTCCAGAGACTTCCAACCTTGCTGCAAAGCTGTCCCTAGACCTACCCTGCATGCTAAGGCTTCAGCTTGTAAATAACTTCTTTGACCATGCACCTATCACCTCCCCTTGCTCATCTCTGACAATTACTCCTGCTCCCCCCCATCCATCATCTCTATAAGCCCCATCAAAATTTAACTTGAGTCTCCCACTTGGTGGAAACTTCCACCTTTCTGACACCTTCCTTCTCTTCAGTTTCGTCTCACATGGGTGTAAGTTTTGATATTCTTGTAAGAGTAACATTGACCAAGTCACCGTATTGATGGGATCAAAACTTGTTCCTTGCCATACCATGTTATTTCTCTCAACCCAGAGGGCCCACAGTAGCATAAAAAACATCTCCACTTGCCCCGTTGTTAGCACATCCATCATGCCTACCACCCACTCTTCCATGTTATTGGCTCCATGATTTCTGGCCCGCAGCCCTAATGGACTAATAATCAACATGCATGCAGCTCCGCTACACTCTTTAAACAGATGCAACGCTGTTTCGTTTTCAGTTCGACAAAACGGGCACAGCTGCTCTTCCATGCATATCTTCTTACTTAGAGCCACCTTTGTAGGAAGAATATTTCTCATGAGTCGCCACACAAAACTCTTAACCTTAGGCAGGACACGTACCTTCCAGACTTGCTTCCATGTCTTGTTCGAACCCGCTGGACTTGAAGAAGACCCACGAGACTGGTCTGCGTTTACACCCCCAGCCAAATGATAACCACTCCTCACTGAATAGAGGCCGTGCTTATCAAAATGCCATATAAGTCTATCATCTGGGCTCCGTATACTCAATGGAATTTTCCGGATCATCTCCACCTCATCTGCGTAAAACAATTCCTCCAACAGATCTACCATCCAAGTCGACGTGTCCGGGTCAATCAAATCACCGACCATCAAATCTTCCAACCCTTCCATTACCCCTGAGTAAGGTTTAAACGTGTATGGGCGCGGCAACCATGGGTCATTCCACACAGAAACACTAGACCCCGTACCAATCTGGAACCGAACTCCCTGTTTCAAAAGATCAACCCCTTTCATTAGGCTCCTCCAAGCATAGGAATCTCCCGCTTTAACTGTGGCTTCCAACATTGATCCTGTGGGGGAAGTATTTTGCTTTGAGAGTTCTTGTGACTAACGAATCCGGTTGATTGAGTAACCTCCACCCTTGCTTTGCAAGCAAAGCTTGGTTAAACAGCTCCATATTTCGGAAACCAAGTCCTCCTTCATTCTTCGGAGCACACATTTTCTCCCAAGCCAACCAATGAATTTTCCTCCCTTTCTCTGAATCTCCCCACCAAAATTCTGCCATACATCTATGCATTTCATGGCAAATATGCTACCGAATATACTATACTATTAATACGTAACATTTGTTTCCGTTACTTGGTAAAATTCATAAATATCAATAATTCACCCTTTAAAATCTAATAGGAAATATGAATGATAAAATTGGTAACAAAATATTATGATTTAGCAAGATATATTATGTAGAATCAGAAATAAACTCCAAACCCAAACAACCTCTTGCCAGACCGTGCTCCATGATGAGTAGCTGAAGCCGTCCATTGGTAATCTACGGGCAAGAATATCGTCAGGTTTATTTCTGAAATTGTTTCTGGTTCCGTTAGTTCTTGGTTGTTCAAAAGTATCAGAGAATAAAGATGGCTATACGCGCCAAAAAGAAATCAAGGAGAATTAAAACCATGCTAAACGACGATGCACTTGGCCTGATCCTTCACAAAATCAAGTGCAGAAAAGATAAAGCGTCGTTCTCGGAGGTGTGCAAGCAATGGCTAAGAGTGCGACGTCTAAACTGAAGATCACTTAGGGTTTTCCAAACCATCCCATTGAGGGAACTAACTAGATTCCCAAACCTAGTCGATTTCAGAACATGGAAGCTTACCGCACGAAGAAAGAAGAAAAATAAACAAGCATGGTATTATCCTCGGGGCGACACCCGCCTCAACTTGATAGCCAAAGCATGTCCCGATCTCAAGACTTTGATGGTTGGCTATGATGACAAAGAACAGGTCCATGATGATGGTCTTTTGGGGCCAAAAGGTCTGCATGCTTTGGCAACTGGTTGCCCCAAATTGTCTATGCTTGTGTTATGTGGGAGAAAGGTGGTGGGGAATCCTGCAGTTGATGCTCTCTGTCACTCAGCACATAATTTGAAGGCATTGTGTTTGCAAAATGTTAAGCTCATCTCTGATCAAGCACTAAGAGCAATCGGGTCATCTTCCATAAGAACCTTGGAGTTGGTAAGTTGTGATAATGTTACTGATGTGGGATTGGGGTTTTTGGCTACCTCAAAAACTCTCAAGAAATTGGTCATCGATGGTTGCCGTAAAATCACTGAAACCGGGCTTGTGCTATTACGCAACATGTGTAGCTTGGAGCACCTGGCGTTGTCATGGAGTCGGTTAACCGATGCTGGAGTCATGGCCATTTCTGAAATTCGAACCCTCAAGGAACTGAGACTGTGTCCTATTGATAGGTTGGACCTGTCAGACCGCACCATGGTCGCTCTTGCCGAGAATTGCAGCAGATTGGAGACACTTGATTTACATTCTTGTAGGGTAACCGGAGCTGGCATTCGTGCATTTTCAGGTCATAAATGCTTGAAGTTTCTTTCAGTAATGTATAGGTCATCAGTGAACTTTGATCAATCTGATGTGGAACGCTTAGCGCTTGGATGCCCATCATTGAAGTGTGTTGTATTAGATGAGTCGTTAGAAAGGAGTTTTGAATCGATGCACGAGAACGCCAAATCAATCATGAAATTTTTATACTTCTCTAATATTCTTCCTCCTTTCAGCACCGGATTTTGGAGTACTTCACCATGATGATTTCATGTTTGCTAGAAGAGATGCCTTTGATAACATTTATTGATGTCAAGGAATTTATATATTTTGTTTCTGAACGATATGGATTATCTTCTATTTATATGCTTATTTTGTGAAAGCTACTGTCACTGGCATGGGTGTGCTTTTGTAACTGATATTAAAATGGTTGCTGTGTTTGCGAGAAATAGCATTTTGCCTGAAGCGAGTTTTGCCACAGTGTTGGTCTTTGTTTAGTACTTCAGTTCATATATGATACTTTCTGAAATGTATTATCATTTTGTTTTGGACCTATATATGATGAGTACTAGTTCCTTTTTATATTGTTGAAATAGATGAGGCCGCCGGCGAAGATCATCACGTCAATATCTCAGCCCTCTTAGTTCCTCCAGTTCTTCTTCGTTTCACTCAAGCACACACACAGTAGCAAAACCACCAGCCAAAAATGGCTGTACACACCAAAAAAATATCAGGGAAGACTTGTGTGCTGAGCGACGACTTACTTGGCCTAATCCTCAACTACGTCACCAACAAAGACGATAGAAAATCGTTCTCCGAGGTTTGGAAGCAATGGTTTAGAGTCGAAGGTCTGAACCGATCATCACTCTGCGTTGACAAACCGGACATTCCCCTACCTGCGTTAACTAGGTTCCCGAACTTGGTCCACTTCGAAACATGGAAGCATACGACCGACACCGACCTCGAGTTCATAGCACAAATATGTCCGCAAATCGAGGTCATCAAGGTCACCAACTATGGTTCACACTTTCTTGGGCGTAAAGGTTTATGGGCTTTGGGGAATGGTTGTCCCAAACTATCAAAGGTTTCTCTTTTTGGTAATAAAATTGGGAACTCTGCGGTTTTTGCGCTTGTGAATTCGGCACAGATCTTGACGTCATTGGCATTTACATGTAATAGCTTCATCTCGGATCCTGTACTAAGAGCAATTGGCTCACAGTGTTGTATTACAACACTGGAGTTTACGAGTTCTTGCAACATTACGGATCTTGGATTGGGGTTCTTGGCAAATGGTTGTGTCTCTAAAACCCTGAAGAGATTGGTGCTTGATGAAATGGTGGATAGGATCTCTGATGGTGGGGTTGAGCTTTTGCACAAAATGTGTAGCTTGGAGAAACTCAGTGTGACTTATAGTTTGTCTTGATATTTTCCGCAACTGAAGATCACTGATATAGGAGGTGTTGCGATCTCTGGGATTCAGACACTTAGAGAATTGAGATTGTTTCTTGAGGGGATCTCAGACGCCACTATTGTTGCTCTTGCTGAGAATTGCCCCAAGTTGGAGATACTTGATATAAAGGATTGTCATGAGGTGAGGAGAGACGGCATTCTTGCATTTTCAAGTCATCAATGCTTGAAAAGCCTTGTATTGCTTGGTTTGTGGGATTTTGATCTTTTTGATGTGGAAAGCATAGCGCTTGGATGCCCGTCGTTGGAGTCGGT
Organism: Fragaria vesca subsp. vesca; assembly: GCF_000184155.1. Lineage (NCBI taxonomy): Eukaryota > Viridiplantae > Streptophyta > Magnoliopsida > Rosales > Rosaceae > Fragaria > Fragaria vesca. The sequence goes on along the minus strand of NC_020495.1, from coordinate 25,627,583 downwards.
TGTGGTGGATTCGAGCTTGAGGGTGGATCCTGCTTGGAGCTCTGAATTGATGCATGAACACACTAAAAAGAGTCATCAAGTTCTCGACAGTTGCAGACCTTTTTTTTTTTTTGGCATACAGTTCAGTTTGCTAATGTCAGAATGTGTGTTAGTAACTTGCTGGTAAAGCAAGGACCCCTTTTGGAATTTTTGACCAATTTCAAAATTTTTGTCTGTTTTATGCTTTTGATTATATGGTTAGTGTCAGACAATGATCTTTATTTTATTAGTTGTTTCTATATGAAATGGATCATCTGATGATGTTGAATAAGGTTGCTTAGTGAATGATGATGATGATAATCGATGTGTTTTAATTTTCAGTGAGAATCAGCATTTTGCCTGAAGCTGGAAGTGTTCTAGTTTTTCTTTCAGCAACTGGAAGTTTTCTGTGCAACTGCTTTCCGAAGGATAGCTACCAGAATCTAGACTCACTGGCGATTCAGTAATCGTCATTGATAGGTCTGTATATATAAGTCATCTTTAACTGATGATTCACTGGAAAAGAATATTTCACTTCTAATCTCAAAATTGATTCAAGTAAACAACAGTCATGTTCACAGATACAACAGTACTACATTCCCTTTCCCAATAAATACAACTGTAACTGATTCCTGAATGTATCAGTGTTTCATAAGCTGGGTTTATCATGATGGTCGAAGCTTTAAGCGGACCAAAACTTTTAGAATGCAACCCCACCAGGTTAAGGATTGAACTGAAAATGGTAGTCAAGGATCTGCTGCAAGTGCTGTCATCTACGGAAAGCCAGTTCACACACAAGAGCAAGATGATCGCTCCCCCATCTCTGCCAACCAAAACTGAACTTGAGAAACGCACAACGATGCATTATAGAGAAAATCAAGTGTAAATGTCAACTTTTCTCAGACTTCTTAGTCTCAGCCCCTTACCACCTTATCACAACATGTTTTCAGGCCAGGGTTTTTACTATGAGTCGTTAAGTAATCAGATCACTTGCTTCTTTAACCAAAGAAGTTTATATTTCAATAACTGAATTCCTTTAGAGGAGCACTTGACAATGATTTACTGTCTTCATTGAAATTTCTTAATTTAATTACATTGCACTATTATTTCAGTCTACACAAATGAAGATGCTCAGAAGAATCGGCATTAAGAGATACCTTGCTGGGGAGTCCACTGGTTCCTTTTAAAATGTCGATGGGTAACGTTTCAAGAACTCTGACCGGAACAAGTTCCTCTGTATGCCTGCCACCTGATGGTTTCAGCAACCAGAAGTATTGAAATGCAAACAGTAAAAGCTATGCTTTTTTAAGTTGAATTAAATACCAAATATAATCAACAGTTCCCAAAAAGTTGGAGTGGTATGATGTTGCCAAGGGTTCTCCACACCTATCTCGTGTTCTCTTACTACCCTGGAAAAAAAAGCATAGAGCATGAGACAAATAAGGTATATATTTTGAATATAACAACTCCCAACCCAAAGTCATAATTTTGTTGGAATTTTCCAAGATCAGATGATTACAAGTGGGTCACACTTGTGCCTAAATCCGAACATTTATTGTTCATCTGGTGGAATCAGATATAAGACAATATGAATCTCAAGCACAATCAAGTGCTCGAAAATTTAGTTTCTCTGAAGATGTAATGCTAGGGAAAAGTTAAGGTCTTACAGGTACTCCATGATATGCACTGCCCAGCTTTAGATGGTGTTGAAGATGAGTGACTTCTTCACAGCCAGTTGCAAGCCTTACTTCTTCTGCTTTCCATCTATAAACGAATGGCTTTCCATACCTGGTTGCATTATACATGAAGGTTCTATACTGAGATTCAAATTCCATCTGTCCCGAAATATGTCTGCGGTCATGTTTTTGGATGTCTAACTGACAAAAAAAAAAAAAAAAAAAAAAAATAACCACGCAACGATTGCAGATTAAACTCACACACGAGGGAAAAGGATGAAAAAAGGTAATAGTAAAAAGAGGAGGGGAGAGGAGCTAATATGGACTCACCTTAGACGAAGCTAGAAATTGGTAAATAGGACTCTGAGCATTTCATAAAAGAAAGAGTAAGGTATAAGATGATAATGAGGTATAAATAGTATACGAAGCATCTTAATGAAACCGATAAAATAAATTATATCATCTTTCTGATCTCACCTGTGGAGTACTATTTAGGTCTCCAGCAACTATAACAGGGATAGATCCCCACTCTAGTGATAGCTTGAAAGCCTTTTCAAGAAACAGTCGGACCTACACCATGGTTTAAAGGATGTTTAATGGATAATCATAATTGAGGATATTACAAGCAATATTGTTACATAGCCACAATTAATGAAATATCGCAGATGAGAATACCTGCCCTAGTTTAATATCTCCACGGTTAGGGTTGAATAGGACATGTATATTCCCAACCACTAAGCTTCTACATTGGGTACATGGCCTCCTACATGTATGATTATCAGTCATTCATAAGACTACACTAAGTTGTTAACCACATTCAAGAAAAATGATATGCAAACATAACAAAATAAACCTTACATTGATGCATCGGGAGGTATATCCGACTCTAACTGATCTTGCAACTAAAAAATAAGCGATTAAATTAGGCAATACATTTGGAAGCATAAATGGCCTCACACATCTAATGAAATACACAAAACAGACGGGGTTTTTACATCCACTGTATCTGAGTTATCACTAGAAGTCAGAGATTTAAAACAGCATAATGGAAAGCGCTTGACTGACTAAATAAACATGTATTGAGTTCCAAAGGGTAAAAGGGACCTAACAAAAAATATGTACATACTCGACAGAATATGCTACTTAGACAGGGATGCTACACAAGTACACAAACAAACAGTATCAACAAAATTGCTCATCAATGTGCATTTTCAACTTATGAATACACGTAATCCCCGATATGAAAATTAAAGTAAGTCAAAGTACCTTTAAAACACAAAATTGAGCAACATTATGACGAAGGCCAAAACTTTGGAATTCTATACTTTCTTGATGCAAAAGGCTAAACCTGTGTTCAAAATATGAGTTGGGTAAGATCAGCACATTGAAAATAAATCACTAATACATGAAGAGATATTAACAGCCCAACATGTGACTAAGGTAAAAGCAAGCCTGTATTAAATAAAAAACTAGATAGGCAACATAATCATTTACAACCATCCATCATGTTTCTTTTAGCCAACAGGCCTTCCCCAAGCAACTGAAACACCTAATGCTTTAATAAAATGAATATCAGCTTTGAGCAAATTCAAGAATGCAAGAAACCTTACATGTCCTGCTTCCAAAATATAGCACATCCATCACTTGCTTCACCTGTACGTGCCTGCAGTTAATCAGCAATCAAAAATATGTCAATAAAGCAAGGTACTGGATAAGTAATTACACATTAAAGATTGAAGCTACCTTGTGCACACCTTCGAACCCATCTTTCCGAAACTTATGAGCTAAATCATCGAAACGATCAACCTCCTAAAACCCATACAAGTAACACATGAAACCAATCCAACTGATAACAGTAAGCAGCAAAAGAAGTAAAATACTTTTGATTCACAGTCTATACCTGAAAACACACAATGCCAGCATTGTAACTGTTGACCTCTTTTCGTATAAGCCTCCTACGACGCTTCCACTTCATGTATTTAGGTGGCACATTGCTATACATATCTGAGTGATTGGATGCGTTATCAACACCCAGAATGTTATAAGACACAACCACAAACTTCTCTGCAGAAAACACAAAAAACACACACAGATTGATCATCCCTAAAGTAAAAACTCGAACACTTGAATAACATCAACCTCCCCTACAATTCAACTGAGTCTAATACACACACAAAATCCTAAAGTAAATTTCCAAACTTTACAGTAAAGTTCCAAACTTTAGTTCGATATTTTTACCTCCATAAGCAGAAGAAGTAGAAGAGTTGCAGACCCATTCCCGATAGCTCTCTGTTTCTTTGTTCCGAGATGTACAGGCCAAGAGTTGGAAACTATTTGAAGACGACGGGTCGGGTTGTCGGGTTAGCTTTTCGGTTTCGGACTCCAAAGTTCTGCGCCTCCTTTTGTGATGCTCAGGCTGTGTCTGTTGCTGTTCTGCTTCATTGTTTACCGACTGTTTGCGTTTGGGACGCGGTATGTTGATGGTTTCTTCCATTCTCTGATGGTACGTTTTATGAGGGGTGGCGCGTCACACGAACGCGCCACTTGAGATGCGCGGTACGTGGATGAGGGTTCCGAGAATCAACTGTGAAGACAAGACAGGGTTTAGAATTAAGAACAAGACATAAATACCAATGGACCCAGTTACAATTTTGAAGCCCAATCTTTTTATATTAATTAATTCAAAGAACGAAAGGACAACATGCGGGCTAGGCGGATCTGGGCCTAATGGGCCTGGCGGGGAAGGAGAAAACCGTTCATATTGGAGCTTTGGAGCTTCAAAGCTTAACCAATCGATTCCCCGCCTTTTTCACAGTCCGATCTGACCCAATCTAAGGTTTTCATCTCCAAGATCGCAAATTTATTATTCTCCTTAAATTTTTAATCTCAAATACGAGAGATTTTTCTATGCAACTGTAGGACCACGTGTCAATAACTGGTGGTGCTACGTGCCTATGAAAATCTGTCATGTGGATTCCAATACTTAACGTTAGCTTGCCGTTACTGAGAAACAAACCCAAATGTTTCATCGATAACAAAAATGAACAAACCCCGGCTTCCTCTATATTTGATTCAAGCTCTCTTACAATCAAGGTTTTTGTAATCATTTTCCTAGAGGTATATAACATGGAAAGGATCTTCCATGCAATTCCGGTTAAGATCGATGGATATCAGATCATTCATCTTCAGCTCTTCTGTTTTTGCGTGAAATTTCCAAGGGAGAATTCATGGAAGTCTGGATTTTTTTTTTTCTGGCAATGCATACATGTTCTTCTGATATAACCATTGGATCAGATTAAGCGATATGTAATTCATGAAAAGAGTGATTATGAGGGGCCTGGAGATCTTATTGAAGAAAACATTCAAATCACAATGGAAAAGGGTTTTAACTAGAATCAATCTAATGCTAACAAAGCATCAAGAATGAAGGTCGAATTTGATTTCCCCAGAAGATGGATAGAACCCAGACTCCCAGTCATCCCACCCAACTTCTTAATCTCAAACCATAACTTCATGATTATAAAATGGATTTCTTTTTCTTATTTCCCCATACCCAATGGTTTTTTTCTTTGGCTTGTATATATAGTTAAGATGATGGGAGGCAAAAACTTTTGGCTTTGCTGATGAAATCGGGTTTGTCTTTCATCTTTTCTGTCTAACCTTGATTACCTGATACTCTCTCCGTTAAATTGATGTGTTAAAGATGTCCACATGTCAAATTTTCATAGGCACGTAGCACCACCTGTTATTGACATGTGGTCCTACAGTTGCATGGAAAAATTTCTCCTCAAATACAACCCTTAGATTAGTATATAATTAATAGCTGCTATTATTTTACCTAATTTAATTGTTATTGATTCACCCCTTTAAAGTTTGCAAGATTATGATTTTGGCAAGATATAAATGTCATATAAAAAATTATAAATTGGTAAAATTTGCAAGGACGTGATTTTGGCAAGATATATATTATGTGAAATAAACATCATTATTGCCATTGATACAATATTCGTAAGTTCGTCTCCATAATATATGGTGATGAGCATTTTTATTGTTACCATTGATACGATATATTGTCACATTCATATTTCAGTTATGTGCCTTTGAGTTTTGAGTATAGTATATATAATAACCCTCTGAATCTCTGATCTCTCAGAGACAACAAATATATTGGTAGCAAACTAGCAATGGCTAGAAACATTTTTTCCCACCAACTGGTTCTTATGAGAGCCTTACTTCCCCTTGTAGCAATTTTTGTGCAATCTATCGCAGTAGCTCAGCCAATTGAAAATGGGTCAATAGGGCAGGAAGAAGTACGAAGCTACCTGAAGTTTTTTGGATAGCTAAACCACACTGAAGATTATGATGTCAATAAGGCTTTGGATTATGATGTAAGGCTTTGGAATCAGCATTGAAATTATTCCAGCAAACCTATCATTTGAATGTTACAGGAGAGCTTGATCCAGAAACCATCAACCTAATAACCACTCCTAGGTGTGGATTTCCGGATCACAATCTCGTCGATGGGTCACAGTCATCAGGGCAAGTTATTCATATGGGTTCGAATCAGGTCTTTTTCAAACTTGGAGTCAAAAAATGGCCGCGCACAAAGTACCATTTTGTTGAGATATAAATCCCACATCGGGAATATGAGATTTTGTCTGTGGGTTTATAAGGGTTTGGGTCACTCTACCCATTGCCAATTGTTTTTGGATGTGAACCTTAAACTACTTTATCATGGTATTAGAACGGGTTACCCACGTCCACGTGTGAAACCCAATGGCCACACGAACTCCACGTCATCTCAAATATTGTCCATATGTTAGGCTTGAAAATTCGCCACACGTGGCCGGTGTGGATTGGAGTCTCATGCCACCCAGTCCAAAACAGTTTGATCTGATATGGGTGCTTACTCATGAAATAGGTCACCTTCTTGGAATAGATCACAGTGAAATACCTGAAGCTGTTATGTATGCTTATGTGGGTGCAGGGCTTTGCATACAGATGATATTGCTGCAATACATGCTATGTACCCTAATTAGCTAATAATGTATCTATGAGGTTTCACATTGTAAGATGCATTGCTTCTTTCATGTTTTGCTAATTGTTTGTTATATCTCCTACATTAATATGATTATATGAACAATAATCGATCGAGGACTATATATATAGGGCGTACCAGTGGTTTCACCTTGTTGAACTACAGCTGTTTCACCCGGAATACAGTAAAGTTCCAAACTTTACTTGGATATTTTTACCTTAACTAATTAATTGAGGACTAAAAGACATCTTTTCAAAAAAAAAAAAAAAGTCTCATTAGACAATTGCATTGACAGATAATCTTTTCAAAAAACAAACAAATATTCTCTTAGCTAGATGAAAATATATTTCCACTTAAGAAAGACAAAGATTTAGCTTAAGCATACTTGAAAGTACATACCAATTTTTTACCCATGATTATTTTAAGTAGCGCTACAATTTACAATGGCATGGAGATGTGGAAGAATCTAACGGCTATGGGAAGACTGGAAGACTTTAATACTGCTCAATGGTCACTCCCAAGAGGGTCAAGACTCAAGACTGGTTGGTCCAGTTAAGAGAATCCTGTAGAAACTGTCATAAATTGTTTGCATTTCCAAAATCCTAAATCATTAGAAACTTGGACAAAAAAGATGAGATCTTGTTTGCTCCAACTTCTTCTCAGCACAAACTAGCAAACCAGTACTTTTTCAAGATGCGAAACCAACTTCTTCTGCAACTTCCTTTTGTACTGATACTGATATTCATTGTCTCCTTCAAACTAACACATGCCAAGTCCACAATAGAACCATGCACCTCTTCAGACTCCTGCCCTTCTCTCCTCTCCTATGTTCTCCCTTGGGACTCAAAGCTCTCCGAGATCGCTTACCGCTTTCAGGTAAACGTTTTTGATGTAATGGCAGCCAACTCCATCAACATTACAGCATCATCAGTGGGGAACCAAATCTTCGGTGCAAGGTCTCAACTCAAAGTTCCCATTTCATGTTCATGTGTGGATGGTATCAGGAGGGTAATGCTATCTTACATAGTTCGAGCAGCTGATAGCTTGGATCTGATATCAGAAGGTTATGGCAGGCTTGTGAGTGGTGAACAACTTGGGACTCTAAATGGGATTAGCCCCAATAATCCATTGACGAGTGGTCAAAGCATTTTGGTGCAGTTGCCATGTACTTGCTTTAACAATAGTAACAATGGCGTTGCTTCAGTGTTTATGTCGTATGTGGTGCAGAGTGGGGAGAGCTTGAGCAACATTGGAGTGGAGTTTGGGGCAACTGTGATGGAGTTGGTCGGCATTAATGGGCTTGACCAACCGACGGTTGACCCTGGAGACATAATGGCTATTCCAATTTCAGGTTAGACTGGTTAGTACATTGATCACATTTCAATTTTTTTGATCATTGTCTTACTGAGATTTGAGAATGAGAATATTTGTAGCAGAAAGGTAGGTTTATGTTTGCAAGTCTTTTGTGTCAAGCTTGATTGCCTAGCAGAAAGGTTAAGTTTGTTACTAGTGTAGGAATGAACTTAAACTGAATCCTATTCTGATGTGTAAATGGTTATACCTCAAAAACCCTCAGGCCCCGTTTGGATAACAGTAATGTGAAGATAGAGAAATGATTTATTTTCCTTTCCGTAATATGGAATGGAAAAAGTTTTGGTATTTTCATGTAGGTGTTTGGTTGATATTTTAATTAAATTAGTAATTTATTTCCATTCATATTACACTATATTTAATAAGTCATAATAATGAAATTAAAAGCTTTAATTTCTAATAACACCCTTTTACTAATTGCATATGTGATCTATTTAAAGAAATATAAATTTTTTAGATGGCTAATTTTTGTAATTTACCCTTGACGGTGGGAATGGAAATAGAATACCACACCTTACTAGGTAATTCAGTCTTTATGAGGGAATCAATTTCCAGTCATATCTCATTTTTTGTTTCCTTTCCAATCTTTATTTACAACCAAGCAACACTTTAGAATGGAAAATGAAACTAATTCCATTTCCATACCATGATTTCCTACCATACAAATGGGGCCTAATATGTAAATATTTGCAGCATGTTCATCAGCAAATCTTAACTGGTACAATGAGAGCTTAATAGTTCCAAATGGTTCATATGCATTAACTGCCAGCAACTGCATCAAGTGCATTTGTAGGCCAAGCACTCTCAAGTAAGTACATGGAGTAAGGTTCTTGATTAAGCTCTTTAATGCTAGGACAACCAAAAAACAAAGTTAGTACTTCATGATGATTGCAATTTTATCTGTTTTCATAATCAAGTTGTTTGGTCATGATCAGCTTGCAGTGTTTCCCATCTGGGATTGTCAATGCATGCTCACATTTGCAATGCAAAGGATCTAATCTTTTCATTGGAGATGTTTCCATTAACCGAACGGCTACTGGTTGTAATGTCAGCACTTGTGTGTATCGAGGCCACAATGGTGGCAAAATTTTCAGGGGGTAAGTGCAGACTGCAGAGTTATATTTTCTATCACTGATTATATAGTGTGGACTCTCGATTCTAACACTGGTAAGAGTAAGACGACATTTGTTCACGGATAAAATTCACAAACTTATAGAGCAAATAACTACAATTTAGAGAATTTCACCATGATGATTTCATGTTCTGTTCTTTGCAGCTTATTGAACTCTTCTCATTCCCATTGCTCAGGTTAGTACTGACTAGAGTTGTCTAATTTGCTTTCATTGCTTCATTTTTGGGTCACTAGCTGGTTAAAGTTCGACTCTATGCAGATGACGAAGATTACAGCATAGTTTCACCAGTGGCATCGCCTGAAAATCCTACAGTCCCATACATATCACTACCTCCTTCACAATCACCCTTTCCTAATCGAACTATTGGAACAGATGCCTACGGTCCTTCAAGTAGACTAAATCCCAGTAGTGCGCCCAAGTACGGCAGATTGGTTAGTGAAGCTCCATATTATAGTTTGTGGGTTGTCCTCTGCCTATTCTTCTGAGAATGTCAAAATGTAGTTGCTCATCAATGAAATGAAACGTCAAAATTGTGATTCTTGTTATGCAAATTAGAAGGTTCAATAATCTAATATGCATGTAGTTACAACCAACATATATAGCTACTTTCTTTCAGGAAATGACATCCATTTTAGGCCAAAATTTGGTACATAAGCAAACTAATGGCTGCTGTGGCAAAACTAGCTTCGATCAGGCAAAATGCTTGTTTCTAGCGAGCAGAGCAACCGAAGACAGAAAAATGATAATATCAGGCAACCATGTTTAATATCAGTTACAGAAACACACTCGGTGACAGTAGCTTTCACAAAATATGCATATAAATAGAAGATGATCCAATTATTCAGAAACAAAATATATAAATTCCTTGACATCAATAAAAGTTATCAAAGGAATCTCTTCTAGCAAACATGAAATCATCATGTTGAATTTCTCAAAAATATGGTGCCGAAAGAGGGGAGAATAGAGAGGCGTTCGAATTTTATGATTCTTCTGGCGTTCTCGTGCATCAATTCAAAACTCCTTTCTAACGACTCGTCCAGACTTCAATGAAGGGCATCGAAGCGCTACGCATTCCACATCTGATTGATCAAAGTTGTCTCCACACATCACTGTAAGGAGCTTCAACCATTTATGACCTGAAAATGCACGAATGCCAGCTCCGGTTACCCGACAGGATACCAAATCAAGTGTTTCCAAGTTGCTGCAATTCTCGGCAAGGGCGGCCATGGTATAGTACAGGTCCATACATATCAATCTGGTGCAGAATGATCAGTTCCATATTTCCTTCTGGAATTGGTATCTCATGCACTCATGTTCTTAAATCATGGACAAATAATTGTCAGAGTCCCGATTCTAATCCGATCAAGATCATATCTCATGCTTCAAAATAATTGTTGAAGCAAAATATCAACCAGCATCAGAGTGCATTGCCAAAAGAATTTTGTTACTAACATCTAAAAGTGGTCTTACATAATCATGAGATGAAAACTAAATTTATTCATGTTGGGAAAATTGGAAGGCTCCCTGTTACATCCAGGAAATAGCAACTGGTACATTAAAGTATGAAATTGCAAATACCACAGTATCACCTTTGTTTATCTAGACCTCTCTTCTACCCATTTAAGTCGATCAATCACTTGCATATATTATATTGTCTGAAATATGAGCTCTCTCTCTTGCCAAGTCACTCCCAGTGAGCCAATGAAGATGTCCATAACAATCAGCAGCAGCAAGAACAGAGCAGAATCCAAGCTGCAATATCTATAACTAGCGGAGCATAGCAGCAGCAGACTGCACTTCAGTGTTATCTTAGCAGACAAATGCGACATGAAAATCTGAACCATAAAAACTATGACACCAAGAATAACACTGGTCCCCATAATGCAAGCTAAGAAACAGCAGAAGAAAGCTCAACAAAAACCCAGAGAAGAAGAGTCTCTATGGAAAGTTCCTGACAATGAAAAATTTCCAACTTTTTTCATAATATATCAACTACTTGTGCTCGTTACAAATTCTTTCCCACCTGGCAAAGTTTGCAAAATCAGACAATAAGAATGGAGTAAGCACGATCTACAAACTTAACAACTTTTCTAGTTCTGTCTTGCATCAATTCATCGCTCCAAGTTGGATCAGACCTCCTGCGTGAATCCACCACAACAGAATCCAATGACGGGCATCCAAACACTACGCGTTCCACATCAGAAAGATTGATCTTTAACTCGTCCAATTTAAGGCGTTTCAAGCACTTGTGACTGCAAAATGCACATATGCCAGCTCCAGTTACCTTGTCACAACGCCCTATATCAAGTATCTCCAAGTTGCGGCAATTCTGTGCAAGAGCGACCATGGTAGGGTCTGACACGTCCAGATGCCTCAATATCAAAACCTTTAGGGTTAGAATTGCAGAGATTCCCAAACCTCCAATATCAGTGATTCGACTCGGAAATTTTCAGATGCTCCAGGCTACACATTTTGCGCAAAAGGTCGACCCCAGTATCAGTAATTTTAGGGCAACACTCAAGGTTCAATTTCTTGAGGGTTTTTGAGGTAGATCCATTCGCCAAAAAAGCCAATCCCTCATCAGTAACGTTATCGCAACGTATTAGCTGTAAAATGCTAATGGAAGATGCGGACCCAATTCCTCTGAGGGCTTCATTTGATATCAACTTATTGTTTAGCAAAACAAGGGACTCCAAGTTATGTGCTGAATGTACAAGCTCAACAACTCCAGAATTCCCTATTGCATTTAGCCCCATGATCTCAACATGGGACAATCTGGGACACCCTTCTCCCAAACCACATAGACCTTTGGGGTTCAAAACACCACCATCACCTGTTTGCTTCTCATCTCTACATTCAATCATGATGCGCTCGATTCTGGGACATGTTTGAGCTACGAATTCAAGGTCGGGGTGAGTATTGCAACCCAACAGCCACAAAGTGACAATATTTGGGAATCTAGTTAGTACAGAAAGCGAAGACCCGGGATCGTTAACATAAAGGATAAGCTTTGATCGGTCTAGACCTTCCACTTTGAACCATTGCTTGCAGACCTCGGAAAACGATTTTCTGTCTCGTTTGTCCTTGACCTTGTTAATCACTAGGCCAAGTAAATCGTCGCTTAATGACGAAAATATCCCTGATTTCTTCTTGGTGTGTACACCCATCTCTTCCCCTAATTCTCTGCTACTCTATGTGCTCAAATAAAACAACCACGAAAAGTGAGAAATGAACCTGACGAGGGTCTTCGACGCCGGCAGCCGCGGAATTATTGAGGGAAGACTGAAAGTCTACGACGCCGACTCCGACCTTGAGAGAGCTACAGATTAACAGAGGGACCAAGTCAGACTGGCCAGAGACCGTTTCTTTTATTTGTAGATCTCAATTTGGTCTTTAAATGGTGGGCCTCACAACCCCGCTAGGCCCGATTACCATCGTGACCGCCTAGCCGTGCATCTTATCCGCCTAACCGCCTTAGGCACAAGCAGCCCAATGGTTTGAAAATAAAAATTAAAAAGGTACAAAAACAAATTAAAAAGGTATAAAAAGTTTTTCTGTCAGCTCGAAAGAAACCTCCGCCGACGAGTTCTTGTTGGTACCTGAATTTGCAGTCAATCCTCTCTCAGTTAAAGCTTTTGTGATCTGCAAGTAGTAAAACTTCAAAGATTGAGGCTTTCATTTAATCCTCTCTCTCTTAGGCTTTTATTTGTATTTCTTCATGTATTGCTTAGTGAAGCTCCATATTATGCTGTGGGTTGTCCTCTGCTTTTCCTTGTGATATATAATGAGAATTTCAAAATGTAGTTGCTCATCATGAAAATGAAGCCACAAAATTGTTATTCTTGTTATGCTAATAAGAAGAATAACAATCTAATATGCATATAGTCAGAGCCAACATAGTTATCAATTTTTAGGCCAAACTGTGCTTGATAATTTCAAGCAAAGTCGTGGCTCTTGTTAATGTTGCTAACTTTCGATCAAGAACATAGCGGCACCATCTAGCAGCTAAACTAGGAGGAAGATATACCATGTATGATGTCCTCCGAGAGATATTTTCGGTTATTGAGCTCCAACTTGCCATGGCAAGCTTTGCATAACAACAGCAGATCACAGTTCATTTTAATCTTAGCAGACAAATAAGACATGAAAAGTTGAACAAAATTGCAATATCTATAGCAAGTAGAGCATAGCAACAGGCCAACAGCAGACAAATAACACATAAGAACTTGAGCCATGAACACTAAGAATAACATAAAGATGGTGTCCAGAACTAGTAGAAGCTAAGAAACAGCAGGAAAAGACAATGAAGAAGTTCTGAATTTTCCAACTTCTATTCATGAAATATCATCTACATGTGCTCAAAAGTCATTTCAACTCTTTCTCCCACAAGAAAAGGTTTGCAAAATCCGAAACCATAACATGGATAAGCACAGTCTGCTAAGTGAATATCATAGAACATAAAACTCCTACAGGCTGCAGTTACATATCAAGAGCATAACTTTCAACAAATTTAACAACTTTTCTAGTTCTGTCTTGCATCAATTTCTTGCTCCAAGTCGGATCAAGCCTCCTGCGTGATTCCACCACAACAGATTTCAAGGACGGGCATCCAAGCACTAGCCGTTCCACATCAGAAAGACTGATCTTTAACTTGTCCAAATTAAGCCTCTTCAAGCACTTGTGATTGCAAAATGCACAAATGCCAGCTCCAGTTACCTTTTCACAACCCCCTATATCAAGTGTCTCCAAGTTGCGACAATTCTGTGCAAGCGCGACCATGGTAGGGTCTGACACGTCCACATTATCCAATCTTAATTCCTTGAGGGTTCGAATTGCAGAGATTCCCACACCTCCAATATCAGTGATTTTGTTGCTTTCTCCCTCGCAGGACAATTCCAGGTGCTCCAGGCTACACATTTTGCGCAAAAGGTCGACCCCAGCATCAGTGATTTTAGTGCCAGTCTCAATGATCAATTCCTTGAGGGTCTTTGAGATAGATCCATTCGCCAAAAAAGCCAATCCCTCATCAGTAATGTTATAACAAAACATTAACTCTAAAGAGCTAATAGAAGATGTGGACCCAATTGCTCTGAGGGCTGCTACTGATATCAACTGATTGTTTAAAAAAACTAGGGTCTCCAAGTTATGTGTTGAATGTAAAAGCTCAGCAACTCCAGAATCCCCTACTGCATTAGGCCCGTAAATCTCAACTTTGGATAATCTGGGACACCCTTCTCCCAAAGCACGTAGTCCTTTCGGGCTCAAAATGCCACCATCATCACCGTTTTGCTTCTCCTCTCTGCATTCAATCATGATGCTCTCGAGTTTGGGACAATTTTGGGCTATGAATTCAAGGTCAGTGTGGGTCTTGCAATCCCATACTGCCAAACTGATTAGATTTGGGAATCTAGATGGTACAGGAAGCGAAAACCCAGGCTTGGAAAAATTAAGGATAAGTGATGATCGGTCTAGACCTTCCACTTTGAACCATTGCTTGCAGACCTCGGAAAACGACTTTCTATCTTCTTTGTCCTTGACCTTGTTAACAACTTGGCCAAGTAAATCATCGCTTAACGTTGTGAATATCCCTGATTTCTTTTTGGGTTGCACACCCATCTTCCCCTAATTCTCTGCTACTCTATGTGCTGAAAATGAAACAATTAGGAACAACGAGAAATGAACCTGAGTAGGAACTTCGACGCCGGCAGCTACGGAATTGTTATTCTCCGACTCCGGCCGACCCTTGAGAGGAAGAGAGGGGACGGCTAGGTTTTGAGTGAGAGTGAGGGAGTGAGGGTGGCCTAACTCTTCTTCATGTCTTGTTTCTAGATCTGGTTTTGGGCTTTACATATAGGCTTTTTTTGGCCCACTTCGTTACCTAAAAGTAATGTTGACGATGACATATTTCTATTGATGCTGTTTTCTTATGAAAATTCTTCGTGCCATAATCGATGTGTCAAGGACTGTTTGCAAGTGTTTTGTGTCAAGATTGCCTGGCAGAAACTAGGGTAGGAATGTAGTTACATTTTAACCATTGTGTTCTTCGCATCGGTATGTAAATATTTGCAGCACGTTCATCAGCAAGTCTATCTTAGCTTAATAGTTCTAAATGGTTCAGATGTGTTAACTGCCAGCAACTGCATCAAGTTCATAGTTGTCTAATTAGCTTTCATTCCTTCTTTTTTGGTTCACTGGTTAACGTTTGACTGTATACAGATTTACAGCAGAGTTTCACTAGTTGCATCGCTTAAAATTCCTACAGTCCCATACATATATCACTAACTCCTTAACAATCACCCTTTCCTAAACAGGTGCTGCGTACGATCCTTCAAGTAGAATAAATCCCAGTACCCAAGTAGCAGATTGCTTAGTGAAGCTCCATATAGTTTGTGGGTTGTCCTCTGCCTTTCATTGTGATATATAATGAGAATTTCAAAATGTAGTTGCTCATCATCAAATGAAGCCATGCTCAACGTAGCAAATTTTGGCCTAAAATTGATACAATTGCCTGAAAGAAAGTAACTATGTTGGTTGTAGCTATATGCAAATTAGATTGGAGATTGAACCTTGAATTTGCATAACAAGAATAACAAAATTCTGAGGCTTCATTTGATGACGAGCATACTCTGTGGCAAAATGCTTATTCACCCATGAAGACAGAAAATTACGATAAATATAAAGCAACCATCTTTACTATCAGTTACAAACACACACCCAGTGTGACAGCGTCAGAAAATATGCAAATAAATAGAAGATGATCCATTTCATTCAGAAATCACTAATCAGAACAACAACAAAAAACTATTATAAAAGGTCTTTTTGACATCAAGAAATGTAATCAAAGCTGGCATAACATGTAGCTAATCATCATGGGCGTCGGTGAACATGATCAAATCGAGAGTAAACACTATAATCAATGATTAAAATCAGTAAATCACTATATAATATTTAGTTATTTACTCAATCTGCATCTTGCACTTACCCTTTAGTGCTCTAGAGAACGTGAAATCATCATGTTGAATTTATCTAATTAAATTGTGGTGCTGAAAGGGGGAAGAATAGAGAAGCATTCAAATTTTATGATTCTTCTGGCGTTCTCGTGCATCGTTTCAAAACCACTTTTTAACAACTTGTGCAATACAACAGACTTCAATGACGGGCATCCAAGCGCTAAGCGTTCCACATCGATCAGATAGATCAAAGTTGGCTGATGAATCATACTATACTGAAAGATGCTTCAAGCATTTATGACCTGAAAATGCATGAATACCAGCTCCAGTTACCCTACATTGCTCTAAATCAAGTGTTTCTAATTTGCTACAATTCTCGGCAAGAGCAACCATGATATGGTCTGATAGGTCCATAATATGAATATTAGTCAATCTCAATTCCTTTAGGGTTCGAATTGCGGAAATTGCCACGACTCCAGTATCAGTGCACTCACTCCACACCGAACGTGACAATGCCAGGTGCTCCAAGCTACACATGTTGCGTAATAGCTCGACCCCGGTTTCAGTGATTTTATGGCAATTCTGGAGGACCAATTTCCTAAGGGTTTTTGAGGTAGAACCATTTGCCAAAAACCATAATCCCAAATCAGTAACGTTATCACAACGTACCAACTCCAAGGTGCTTATGGAAGACGACCCAATTGCTCAGTGTTTGGTCAGAAATTAGCTCAATGTCACGGAAACACAAAGCCTTTAAATTATGTGCTGAGTGACAAAGCTCATCAACTGCAGGATTTCCCACCACCTTTCCTCCACAAAACAGAAGCGTAGACAATTTGGGACACCCATTTGCCAAAGCATTCATACCTGTTGGCCCCAAAAGGCCATCTTTATGGACCTGTTCTTTGAAGTTATCATAGCCAACCATCAAAGTCTCGAGTTTGGGACATGCTTTGGCTATCGAGATGAGGCGGTCATCGCCCCGTACGCGTGGAGAATACCAAGCGTTTTCATTTGTCTTCTTTCTTAGTGCGGTAAGCCTCCTTGTTCTGAAATCGACTAAATCTGGGAATCTAGTTAGTTTTCTTACCGGGATGTTGTGGAGAACCCTAAGTGATCTTCTGTTTAGACATCGCACTCTTAACCATTGCTTGCACACCTGCGAGAACGCGAGAACGAGCCTCTACCTTTTCTGTGCTTGATTTTGTCAAGGATCAGGCCAAGTAAATCGTCGTTCAGCATGGAATTAATTCTCCCTGATTTGTTTTTGGCGTGGTGTGGTTACCATCTTTATTCTCTGATAGTTTCGAACAACGAAGAACTAAAGGAACCAGAAACAATTTCAGAAGTAAACCTGACGATATTTCTTGCATAGGGGTTTGAGTTTTACGTCCGTGTTCGATTTGGGTTTGAGTTTTATTTCTTGTTGGATTTTAACTTTACAGGCTTGGCGTATAAATTTTTTTTTTAATTTTTTTTTACTACTTTTACCGCAGAATGAGTTTGATGTTTCCTTCTGCAATAGTGGAATTGGTATCTCATGCATGCACTCATGTTCTCAAATCATAGACAAATAATTGTCGATCGACTCCTGATTCTAATCCGATCAAGATCGTACGTATACATAAATCACGAAATGAAACCCCATAATATTAATTCATGCTGTGCAAATTAGAAGGCTCAGTGACCTACTTATTCCTCGGGCAAGTCAGTGCCAAAGGAGATGTCCATAACAAGCAGCAGCCGCAAGAACAAAGCAGAATCCAAGCTGCAATATCTACGCAGATGACAGAAGATTACAGTGGAATTTCACCAGTGGCATCTCCTAAAAATCCAACAGTTTCACCAGTGGCATCTCCTAAGGTAGTTACCTTCTTCACAATCACCATTTCTTAATCCAACGTTGGAACTGGTGGCCTACGATCCTTCAAGTAGACGAGATCTCAGTAGTCAGTAGTGCACCCAAGTACGGCATATTGCTCAGTGAAGCTCCATATTATAGTTTGTGGGTTGTCCTCTGCCTTTTCTTGTGATATATAATGAGAATTCCGAAATGTAGTTGCTTATCATGAAAATGAAGCCTCAAAATTGTTATTCATGTTATGCAAATAAGAGGTTCAGTAATCTAATATGCATATAGTCACAGGCTCACAGCCAACGCCCAACATAGTTATCAATTTTAGGCAAAACTGTGCTAAATAATTTGAAGCATAGTAATGGTTCTTGTTACTCAAATAGTGTTGCTAACCTGCTATCAAGAACATAGCGTCACCATCTAACAGCTAAGTTAGGAGGAGGATATACCATGTTTGATGTCCTCCGTGAATTATTTTCGGTTATTGAGCTCCAAATTGCAATATCTATAGCAAGCAGAGCATAGCAACGGCAGACTGCAGTTCATTCTAATCTTAGCAGACAAATGACACATGAAAACTTGAACCAAATTGCAATATCTATATTTAGAGCATAGCATCAGGCCAACAGCAGACTGCAGTTCATTTTAATCTTAGCAGACAAATGAGACATGAACAGCCATGAACACTAAGAATAACTCAACAATAATATCCAAACTAGTACAAGCTAAGAAACAGCAGGAAAAAGATGTTGGGGCCAACAAAAACCCGGTGGAGAAGACAGTCTCCATGAATGCATCTGGGAAGTTCCTGACAATGGAGAAGTTTGAAATTTCCAACTTTTTTTTCATTAAATATCATCTACATGTGCTCAAAAGTCATTTAAAATTTTTCTCCCACTGGAAAAGATTGCAAAACCCTTAACTATAACACGGGTAAGAACAATCTACTAAGTAAATATCATAGAACATAGAAGTCCTGCAGGCTGCAGCTACATATCAAGAGCATAACTTCAAACAAATTTAACAACTTTTCTAGTTTTGTTTTGCATTAATTCATCGTTCCAAGTTGGATCACGCCTCCTGCGTGAGTCCACCAAAACAGAATCCAATGACGGGCATCCAAACACTATCTGTTCCACATCAGAAAGATTGATCATTAAATAGTCCAAATTAAGGCTCTTCAAGCACTTGTGACTGCAAAATGCACAAATGCCAGCTCCAGTCACCTTTTGGCAACCCCTTATATCGAGTATCTCCAAGTTGCGGCAATTTTGAGCAAGCGTGACCATGGTAAGGTCTGACACGTCGAGAAAATTCAATGTCAAGTCCTTGAGGGTTTGAATGGCAGCGATTCCCACACCTCCAATATCAGTGATTCGACTTGTTGTCCCCCAAAAGGACAATTTCAGGTACTCCAGGCAACACATTTTGCACAAAATCTTGATCCCGGTATCAGTGATTTTACAGAATTTACTCCTTATAGGGCCTGCAATGATTAATTTTTTGAGGGTTTTCGAGATAGATCCATTCGCCAAAGAAGCCAATCCCTCATCGGTAATGTTACAACAATTTATCAACTCTAAAATGCTAATAGAAGATGTAGACCCAATTCCACTGAGGGCTCCATCTGATATCAACTTAGTGTTTATCAAAATCAGGGACTTCAACTTACGTGCTGAATGTACAAGCTCAACAACTCCAGAATTCCCTATTGCATTTAGCCCCATAATATGAACATGGGACAATCTGGGACACCCTTCTCCCAAAGCACATACACCTTTTGGGTTCAAAAACACCAGCATCACCTTTTAGCTCAACATCCCTACCTACAATCATGATGCGCTCGATTCTGGGACATGTTTGAGCTATGAATTCAAGGTCGATGTCGAACTTGCAACCCAATAGTGTCAAAGTGACTATTTTTGGGAATCTAGCTAGTGAAGAAAGCGAAAACCCGGGATCGTTAACATAAAAGATAAGCTTTGATCGGTCTAGACCTTCCACTTTGAACCATTGCTTGCAGACCTCGGAAAACGATTTTCTGTCTCGTTTGTCCTTGACCTTGTTAATCACTAGGCCAAGTAAATCGTCGCTTAATGATGCAAATATCCCAGATGTCTTCTTCCTGGTGTGTACACTCATCTCCTCCCCTAATTCTTAGCTAGTCTATGTGCTCAAATTAAACAACCACGAAAAGTGAGATATGAACCCATCTGCCATGGACAATGATGAACTTTAGAATTTTCCAACTCTTATCAATATATTCTCTACATGTGCCCAAAACTCATTACAAATCCTTGTCCCACTTGGGAAAAGTTTGCAGAATCCCAAACTATAAGGGTAAGCACAATCTGCTAACTTAAACATAAAAGTTCAGAAACTAGATATCATCAAGACAACAATCTTCTACAAACTTAACAACTTTTCTAGTTTTCTCGTGCATCAATTCAATGCTCCAAGTTGGATCAAGCCTCATGCGGTAATCCACCACAACAGATTTCAAGGACGGGCATCCAAACACTATCCGCTCCACATCAGAAAGATTGATCTTAAACTTGTCCAATACAAGGCATTTCAAGCACTTATGACAGCAAAATGCACAAATGCCAGCTACAGTTACCTTTTCACAACCCCTTATATCAAGTCTCTCCAAGTTGTGGCAATTCTGAGCAAGCGTGACCATGGTAGTGTCTGACACGTCCAGAAAATTCAATGTCAATTTCTTGAGGGTTCAAATGGCAGCGATTCCCACACCTCCAATATCAGTGATTCGACTCGTTGTGGCGGTTGTGCCCCAAATGGACAATTCCAGGTGCTCCAGGCTACACATTTTGCGCAAAATCTCGACACCGGTATCAGTGATTTTACTCCTACAAAGGCACTCAATGATTAATTTCTTGAGGGTTTTCGAGGTAGATCCATTCGCCAAATAAGCCAGTCCCTCATTGGTAATGTCATCACAATCATTCAACTCTAAAATGCTAATGGAAGATGCGGACCCAATTCCTCTGAGGGCTTCATCTGATATCAACTTATTGCTTAGAAAAAGCAGGGACTTCAAGTTATGTGCTGAATGTACAAGCTCAACAACTCCAGAATTCCCTATTGCATTTAGCCCCATAATCTCAACATGGGACAATTTGGGACACCCTTCTCCCAAAGCAGATAGACCTTTGGGGCTCAAAACACCACCATCACCTGTTTGCTTCTCATCTCTACATTCAATCATGATGCTCTCGATTTTGGGACATGTATGGGATATGAATTCAAGGTTGGTGTGGGGCCTGCATTCCCATACTGCTAAACTGACTATATTTGGGAGTCTAGTTAGTGCAGGAAGCGGAATCATGGGATCTCTAACATAAACGGTAAGCCATGATCGGTCTAGACCTTCCACTTTAAGCCATTGCTTGCAGACCTCGGAGAATGATTTTCTGTCTTGTTTATCCTTGACCTTGTTAACAACTTGGCCAAGCAAATCGTCGCTCAACGATGCAAATATCCCTGATTTCCTCTTGGGTTGCTCACCCATCTTCCCCTAGCTCTTTGCTACTCTATGTGCTGAAAATGAAACAAATCAGGAAAAATGAGAAATGAACCTGACGAGGATCTTCGACGGCTGGCAGCTACCGAACGAAGGGGCCTGAAGCTGAAGTAGTCATCATGGAGGGAATTCTTGAAGCACGATTAGGGGAAGATCGAAAGTATCCGACCCTTGAGAAGAAGAGAGGGACGGCTAGGTTTTGAGTGAGTGAGGGAGTGAGAGTGGCCTAACCCTTTTATGTGTTTTTGTGTCTTGATGGTTTTGGGCTTTACATTGTATGTAGGCTTTGTTTTTGCTGGCCCAGTTTAATGGTTTTGGTTTTGTGTCTAGATGCTGTACTTAGTATGTAACCTGAAATAGATTGCAGGCTCTGTAGCAAAAGCTTGTAGCAAAAGCTTATGGTACTAATTCTTCTCTGCCATTTCTTTGCGTCTTCTTCACTAAATGGTGAGAGGTTACGGTATATTAATGGACTCTGTTGATGAGGAATTTAGGTTTCTTATTGTTCTTGACAGATTGCCAAACATATTGCGGGTAGCTGTAAGGTATGCATTCACATCAGGCACGCACTGCAGCCATATCTCAGAGAAAGTCATGTCATCTCTCGGAAACTAATTTCAAACTGGAAGGTCAGCATAGAAGGGGCAAGAGATGATCGACTTAGACCTCCCACCTTACGCCATTGCTTGCAGACCTCAGAGAAAGATGTTCTACATCTTTGAGACTTTGATGCTAACCTTGTTAATGATTAGACCAACAAACTCATTGCTCATCAAGAAAATTTTTCCTAATTCTTTATGTGAAACCAAAGAGACCAAGTTACTTAACGAAAACCTTCAACGCAGACAGGAAAATCACATATACAAAACAAACAAAAACAAGAGCTAGATATGCTGTTGACACAATCCATTTCATACAAAAGAAAAAAAAACAAATAAAAGATCCTCCATTAACATCAACCATGTCATGTAGAGTACAAAACATACAAAACCTATCTAAGGTTCATCAACAAAGAGCTAATCTCTCTTGCAACAAAATTAGGACTCTGTGGTTCATTACCTGATACTAATATATTGTCATAGCAAACTAAGTAGTGGCATCATAAAGCAAAGACATTGCAGAGCACACTAGTGATGCTTATATTTAGAGAACTTGAGAACTAATCTAGTTTTCCAATGCATCAACTCATCTCTCCAAGTAGGATCCTTCCTCCATCTTTCTTCCACCACAACAGAATCAACGTCCAACGACGGGCACCCAAGCACCAAGGTCTCTACATCAGAAAGACCAAAACTCCTCAAACCGAGCAACACAAGGCGCCTCAAGCCTTGGTGACTTGAAAATGCACGAATGCCAGGTCCTGTCACCCCTTCACAGCCACTTAAATCAAGCACTTCCAACTTCTTGCAAAATGCAAGCGCGGAAACGGTAAGGTCTGACACGCCATATATCCCCTTCAATTTCAACTCCTTGAGATTCCGAATCGCAGATATCGCCATTCCTCCAACATCTGTAATCTCTCCGGTACACCAACACAAACTCAGCTTCTCCAAGCTGCGCATTTTCTTCAAACTCTTCACCCCATCATCCGTGACCTTACACCTCTTTACCACCAATGTCTTGAGTCTTTTCAAGGTAAACCCGCTAGCCAAACAACCCAACCCGTCATCGGTAACATTGCAGCAGCTCTTCAACTCGAGAATCGTAACCGAAGACCATGCAATGGCTCTGAGAGCAATATCCCCAATCAAATTATGCCCCAATACCAATGACGACAAGCTCCGCGCAACATTCACAAGCTCCACAACGGCAGCATTTCCAATCTTGTCCCCAATCAGCGAGACCTTGGACAATTTAGGACAACCATATCCCAATGCCGACATGCCTTTCCGACCCAAGAAGCCTTGTTGGCATGAGGTGAAATCCACCACCTTGACTTCCTCAAGTTTGGGACATTTCCGGGCGAGGAGTTCGAGGTCGGAATCTGTCGTGAGTTGGGTGGTTTGGAATTGGACAAGATTCGGGAACCTGTTCAGTATAGCAAGAGGAAACTCGGGTTTGCGAGCGGAGAGTGATGATCGGCTTAGACCTTCGAGTTTAAGCCATTGCTTGCAAACCTCGGAGCACCAGTTTCTATGTTCTTGGTCGGTGACGTTGTTGAGGATCAAGGACAGTAAATCTTCGCTCAGAAGAGAAATTGGCCCTGTTTCTTCGGTTTGGGCAGACATTTTGTGATGAGATTGAAACAGAGGATTGAGAATTGAAGCTTTTAAACATTACCGGCGGGAGAAGTCTCCGGCGATAATCGCCGAGGTTTGTTCAGGCATGATCGGCGGATCAAGCGAGGTTGTCTGGTTGTGGAAAAAATGAAAGCGAGGTGGTGGTCAGTTTTGGGCTTTAGGTTCTCTGGGCATTGTTATTATAATTCGCTCTTGCAGATTCGTAGTGGCCCAAAAAGGAAAGAAGAAATTAAAGGAAAGATTTGATGTGATTTAGAAACAAATCTCGTCTTTCTCCTAATGGGGAATATAATTCAGATTGATATGATCAAATTCGTAATTAAATTGTCACTTTTTCAAGTTTGATTTCGTTACTAAATTTTTGCTGACATTATGGAAATTCAAGTCTCATTAATCTAGGATCTCGATTTTATTTCATACACGGACATTATGGGTTTTAAACCATTTTAGATTGATTGAGGTGTCAATGAAATCCATTAAGAGGCATTGGTACTGTTATGTACTTGATTGTTTTGTATTGAAGTCACGCACAATTAGTGAATGTAAAACGGAAAAATCCCAGAATTAAAGCATATAAAAGTTTTGTTAGTTTCGTCAAAAAATTTGAGATACATATATTAGATGTATCAAAAATGCTTTTGACTAGAACGAGCAATGTTTTTGCTGTCATATGGGTTAGCTTTACCAAACTATCATTAATAAGTTTGTTGGAGATGCTTTAAACCCTAAACGTTATGAACCAATCATATCGATAACGGAGTCGGCTAGAAGTAAACTCTCCGCATAAACAGTAAGGAAATATTTAGCTAGCTATTGCCATTTGCCATGAGTATTCTTTTCCTTTTTTTATTGGGAGTGATCAGCTAGCAAACTACTTTGGTTACATTAGTAAGTTAGTACGTAAACACATCCAACCAGTCAGTATTCTGACCGAATCTACGAGAGTATCACAATTCGCACAGCGTGCGGACCCAAAGACTCTAACTTGTTGGTCACAAATCGGTGGGAGGTGAAATTTGACATAAAGATTTAATACTAAGCAGCTCAACCAGCTTTACCATACCGCGATGAGTACTGTATACTTTTAGAGATACTTTTATATTATTATTGTTATCACTGTTATTATGATTGTATATTATCATTATTATTGAAGGGAGATCTCTTTTGACTTACTTGAACCATATTTTCTCATAATAGATACTAACAATCTCCAAGTCAGTACGTAAACCAAGATTTTGAATTATCCCCTTCCCACTAGAGGTTATAGATGTCAAATGTAATTCGATCAAACCATTAGCTAGATTTCAAGCCATCATCGTCAAATTGACAACAACAATTGTACTGAGATTCTCGTTGTTCTTGGACGTTTTGATGTGGTCCATACATATGTATGGAGGATAAGCATGGTGATTCAATTTTGTTCATGAGTCAAAACGCCAGACCTATCTTCTTCAACCTCGAATACTACCATCTATTTGTTCATGAAGAGTACCGTAGCAGAAGTTGGCTCTGTTATGGGTTTCGATCATCAATCTGATGCGAATTTCTTCTTGGCCTGACTCCCATTTCAAGCTTGTCTTGTGTATTCCATCTCAGAGTAGTAGTCCACCAGATTTATTATAGTTTCATTTTTTGTTTTGTGTGTGCATGTCTCCAATATATGTGGGTGTGTGTGTGTGAGACTTATTAGTCGATCGAGGAAGAGATCGAAGGTCAATTTACCAAGTTGGTGTTAAGGATGGTGGGGGGAAGTAGTGACAGAAGATATATATGGATGAAATTTAGCAGCAATGACAATGAATTAGAGCTGCAACAAGCAGGCAATGATGAGGTGCGCTGTAAGGGTGTGAATCAATCACTTTGGTCAGTTGGTGAATGATTGCCTTCTTTCCGAGTTAACCATCACTAGAATGGTGGTGGAACCAAGAGGAGGACATATCAGATCGGCATTGGCATTGAACTCCATATTTTTGTTACATGATTCTTGATTGTAGGAAATGTTCTATGATATTCCTCAAAGAAGTATATATTTCGGAAGTTAAAATTTTTGTGTCAATTTCTGCTTTGACAAATGCTAGTTTAATCGCTATTGTTATGTAGATATTTTGAGGTTCATCTTTTCATAGATGTATAATGTAGTTTGATATTTCTCAAATAAGTACCTGTAGTTCATAAATCCGAACTTCATGAAAGTCTTTTTACTTTGACAGAGAGATGTGTTATACAATCTTTTCCCAGTGCATGCGTGCGTGCGAGACCTATTTATTCAAGGAGAAATGGTCAAATTAACTACTTGGTGTTAAGGATGGTGGGGAGTAACCGAGTAACACAAGATATATATACACTGATTAACTGATACCATTTAGCAGCAATCATGCACGATCGATTAGTGGTCTGAAACTCTGAATCAATCACCAATCACCAGTTTGAAAGTGAATGATCGCCTTTAGGTTGGGGAACTTAACAAGACCAATGCAAAGTTATATACTTATATACCAAATTGTCATTGGGTCAATTTACATAGTGAAGTTAACTTTTGAGAATCTGGTTGAAACACTTGAAAGTATATTTCTCACCTCATCGATTTCAAATGTTTTTGTTTTTGCTTTACAATCTAGCTGCACTGTTGATCAACCTCATCTGGATCAGATGCTGCTTATCTTCTGCCGGTGTGGCACAAGCTGTAGAGGCTAGTCGGAGCAAGGTGCCAATAATAGCTCTCTCATACCTTAAACACATACTTCCACACGAACTATTCTAGGCTAGGTTGGCATGGGCTGCAGTTATGTTCTTATGATTCAAATACGTCTACAAGTTTTAACGGAATTAACGACTTTATCTGAATTTACCAGAGGGCCACATCTGGAGCTGCAGAATGCAGTGGGTGAGAGTGAGAGAGAGATGAAAACCACAAGTGGAGCTGAAAGCAACCATGGCTATGGAGGGGACCAAAACCAAGAAGTTTTAAAGGTCTAGTAGGAAATTATTGAATTTCCAAAGCAAACCAACAAAAGGGTCTATCTCAAATTTTTACACATTCTGGTTTCTAATCCCCACCAACACAAGAAGTCAAGAACACACAAAATACACAGAGACCAATCCCAATCTCTAGCTTATGTATGGTCCACATGGATCCCCCATTGGACTTGTATCCAATCAGAATTCAGAGTGTAAGATGGAGTTCAGAGGCTTAGCCAATGAGGAGTCAGATACGAATACCTCATGGGTCCCAAGAAGCTCGTCGACATCGAAACCCTAGCTAAAAACTAGAAACAACCGCATGGGGCTTATGGTAGACTGTGGAAAGAGTAAAAGCGCTGCTGCATGGTGTGGGTCTAAAGGCTCTCTTAGCCTCACTCACACTGATCACTTTCAAACCCTAACCCCACACAATTATTGAACCGTTTGGGGCCCTAAATAAATATGTGAAGCCACCTCAATATTCCTTTGCACTTCAGCAAACTCTAAACTTTAGCTTTAGCTCAGTTCTTTCACTCTAGCTCCCAAGTTTGTGTTGTGACATTTAATCGAACATCTTCGGCTGTTTCAGCCGCGCTAGATATGATCACCGAAAAGAAAGCAGCTAATGCCATGGGAGGCAACACGGCGCGAGCCTGCGACAGCTGCTTGGTGAAGCGGGCTCGGTGGTTTTGTGGAGCTGATGATGCTTTTCTTTGCCAGAGGTGCGATGCTTCTGTACACTCGGCGAACCTCTTGGCCAGCAGACACGAGAGGGTCCGTCTCAAGTCTTCATCTCACAAGGTCAGTGATCACTTGGCAATTGAACCTCCGGTCCCAGCTTGGCAGCAGGGCGTGACGCGCAAGGCACGGACTCCCCGAGGCCATGGGAATCATAAGAGCGGCAAAGATGAAGCGGGGAAGGCTCTAGGGCAGTCTATGCCTTTTGTGCCGGAGATTGGGAGTGAAGAAGTTGACTACTGTTGCCTAGAGGATGATCATGAGAGTGAAGATCTTGAGCAGCTGCTTTATAGAGTCCCCATATTTGATCCTTTTGAAGGTGAGCTTTGCAATAACATGACAAATATTGATCATCATAAGGTAAAAATGGGTCATGAAGATTATGGAGCTCGGACTAGTAGCACTAGCCCCTGCGACGAGTTGGATAACTTTCAGGGGCTAATTCTACCTTCGGATATGGAGCTCGCGGAGTTTGCTGCTGATGTTGAGAACATGCTTGGGAAGGGACTTGATGAGGACTGCAGTGACATCAAGGGGTTGGGACTACTGGATGAAACGAAAGAAGAAGAGGACTATGGCATGGATGTTTGTATTGGCATTGAAGAGAGGAAGCTAGTGAAGATTGAAGAGGAAGATCAAGGAATGGAATGTGAATTCAATCCTTCAATGCTGGATTGGAACTTGGATTATGATGATGAGTCAGCTGCGGTGTTGCTTGGGGGAAGTACTAGTACTGATCAGGAGGAGGAGGACAAGGTAGCGGTGCTCATGGAGGCTGAGAAGAAGAGGAAGAAGATATGTTTGAGGCTGAATCATGAGGCAGTCATCAGTGCCTGGGCAAGCAAAGGCTCTCCGTGGACCACCGGAGTTAAGCCGGAGCTCAACCCCGACGATGGCTGGCCCGACTGCATGGTAATAATCAAAACTAATCTCCTTGTCTCTATTTTGTTGTCTTACTATTATTTTGTGTTCTAGCTACTACAAAACAAAATGTGTTCGTTCAATCACTCATTAGGCGGTACATGTGTTCATATAGTGCATGTGATTTCTGGTACAAAAGAAAATCATGTGCTTGAATCAAGTGTCAATACATATTTACATATGTAGCGTTTTAGAACTAAGCATATGGTAACATTACAATTGATACGAAGAAGTTTAGATTCCTAGATTTACATGCAGTCTCAATTATCTGGTGATTTTTCATGATTTAGCTGATGTTAATCATTTTCAAGGGCGTATAAACATCAATTAGACAATGTGATTAACTTGGTTATAAACATCAATTATGTTGCAGGGCGTATGGGGCACAAATCAGATTATGAATTTGCAAGGACATGGAGATAGTAGTGCAGCAGCTCACAGGATGGGAATGAGAGGCGATACTGAGCAGCGGCCAGGAAGAGAAGCAAGAGTATCAAGGTACAGAGAGAAACGGAGGACACGATTGTTTTCAAAGAAGATTAGATACGAAGTGAGGAAGCTCAACGCAGAGAAGAGGCCTAGAATGAAAGGTCGATTCGTTAAGAGAACCTCGTTCCAGACGGGAATGGGGACTAGTTCTACTACTACGGCTTCGAATGCACCTCACTACCAGCAGCAGCAGCACCTCAAAAAATAACAGTGCTGCATTTACTAGGGACTGATCATGATCAACTCCCAATTCTGCTTGTTTTGTGGCAAAATTGGACTGACCGATTGATTGATGTATGCATGCATGGCCCATATATCATAGGATGATATATCATATTCTATGATATATCATATATATATGGCGTGCTTTACAATAAATGAAGTATATAACTTGGTAGCTCGATCGTCTTACATGTCTCTGTCTCAATACTCATAGCTAGTTCTGGAAAATTCGAAGCAGGTACAACTGTGTTAAAAAGCAGAAGCTCTTGTGCATGAAAAAACCGAATGCAGTCTTTAACATAGCTCACAATGCTATTAGCAATCAGTTTCATCCAGAAATGTTGAATGACTGTTCATGAAATGCCGTTGCTTTAAGCCTTTAAGCCTTTTGACAATGCTCTTGTACACCTTTAAGCCTTTAAGGTGTTCCGGCGATATGGGGTTTTGCTTCTTTTAATTTGTGGACACTGGACAATGACAATCTGTGCATAATTGACCAAAGCGGCGAGCAAGTGTGTTTCATACTCGTTTACAGAAGCAAAAGATATTAGTTGGGGTGTGATCAGAAATATTGAGGAAAGACTACAGATCACGTTCTTTTCACACGAATAACTTTTAGGAACCCTTCAGATGATGGAAGTATCGTAATTCAGGAAGACTTTACATGTTGCCAAAGGTTGTCCACAAGTTTGACCAAGGCTGTTGTCCAGCACTTGTGCCGAAAGGTCACTAATGAGCTAGGTTCAGAGATATTTTCTCCCTGATACATGAGATGATGAGATGACTCAAGTCGGGAAGAAAAGGTTTTGCCAAAATATCTTTACGCAAAAAAAGTCTTACAAATGCATGTAGAAGTTGATACAAAAGAAACGAAGCCAGCACAAGCAGTGACAACTCCTTAGTCCAATCATCCCTTGAAGTTGATAGTCACTCCGAAAAAAAAAAACATGAAGATGCACAAGAAGACCCAGGGATAACCATAATGTAACAAAGTACACATTTACTCTGTTGAAAACTGGAAAAGTTAACAGCTTCTCATGATCACTGTAGCATTATAAGAGATCTATGATCCATGTCTTAAACATCATCAACGATGAGAGAATTTTATTTTGATTTGTCTAGGCATAGCTCAAGCCATATCTCTTTCAATAATTGGAAGCTAACAAGCAAGATAATCTACATAAAAGTCAAAGCCCAGCATCTGAACTTTACCTCTGACAGGAAAGAAAAAGGAAACAACCATTCTTCACAGGGTCTAAGTTAAGACAGATCAAGAAAACAACAACAATGCACCAATAATGTATGTGATCCCCAACTTCCCTCCAATTTAAGCTTACATTGCAGGCCAGACTTATTCACCTGCATGAGGAAACACGAAAAGGATCACCATTTATATCTCTGCAGACTCCTTCCAGTCAAGTGAATAAGTGTAAATATATGAATCATCTGATGTAGACAAATTTTACATATCATGCCACGCAATATATATATTCAGTCATCTTCAACAATATTCAAGTTTCAGAATGCAGAGATGCCGACATGATTAGGTACAAAAACTCCAACACTGATCATCAAATTCAGTGCACATGTGATAAACTGAATTAAACAAGGAAATTCCAGAAAACCTCAGCATTGCTACTGAACCTTAACTATTTGTTTAATTTCTATTGCATAAAACTTGAAGTTGGCAACTCAATTGGAACTATGCTCGACCCACCCAATAAAAAAGGACCAAAATGGCAATCTGAAGACTTTCAACTTTCTGAGACTGTTCTGTGAACCTTCTAAAAGCTCTGATGCAACAAATTCCAACAACAAAGTGCAACACATGCACAATGCGTCAAGATACTATATTTCGTACTTCAACTATTATAACAGAATAGAAACGTCCTGAAATAATGGGAAAGCAGTAGTACACCTCTAAAATCCTAGTGACCCCTTGTCATTAATCTTCAGTATAACCATGTAACTCTCTGATTAGAAGTAAATATCAATCTCCTAAACTTATCACAATTGGTTGACCATTCAGTCAATTGTCCTCTTAAGTTAAACTGATCAAGTATTCAGTCCAGCAGGAAAGCCTGTCTGGAATATCCAAGTGCCAAACCACGAAATAACGATCAAACAGTTCATACCTACACAGTTAGTGTTCTATGATTACTTATCCATGTTTTATAGTTTGCAGATTAACATTGCCTGGAAAGGACTAAACTTGAATGTACTTTAATCCATTTCAATTACATTATCAAATTCAGAGCTTGGAAGCAAGACAGAGTACCTTAATCCATCATTCCGACTCGACCTCCTCGACTTTCTTGGGGCCTGAGAATCAAACAAAAACAGGATCAGTTCGTAAACCAATAATCAAAATTCAAAAAAAAAAAAAAATCAGGGAGAGAGAGGTAAAGTTAGGGTGTGAGGAGGAGGACCATGGAACTCGTAGGGACGATGGTCCTTGCCCCAACCGATGCCGCGAGTAGACTCAAGGTACTGGTCGCGGAGGACGCGGCACTTCTGGAGGTGGTTGATGCCTTCGACGCGGTAGCACCACCGCAGCTTCTCCCGGAGAATCTTGGCCTTCTCTATTTGGATCCACTTCTCTCGGACTATGTGCTCCCTCATCTCCAGCATCGCCACCGGGTCCTTGTATGGGTTCGCCGGATCGAAGTCATCCGGCGCCGACTCCTCAAACCCCGTCACTCCCTTCTTCCTTCCCATTTTCTCCTCACTTTCTCTCTCTTCCTCTCTCAGTTTCTGATCTTGTTGCTGCTCGCTGCTGTAGCTACTACATCAGGTTCCTTTGGGCCAATAAGTCTGGGCCTCAGGAGGCTGGTAGTTTGGGCTGAGGCCCAAATTTCACTTGTTTTTTATATATTTTTTCCTTTTAGGAAATCAAAACTTCTATACATCAGGAAAGCCATCTCACTTCTCAATTTGCTTTAGTCACATAGGGAGAGAAGGAAACTCTTTTAGCTAACTTTGGCCTTCATGTCAGAATTGTCAGTTGGATTAATATGCTATTATCTTCTGTTGCTCATAATGTATTTATTTTCGACGTTCTTGATTTAAGATGTTCTACGTGTTTCTCTTTATAACTTATTTCTTTTATCGAAAAAATCTGATTAGGAAAGTCTTCGTTTCTTTTTTCTTTTCTTTTTTCAACTAGGAGAGCCTTCGATTCCTTTTCCGATTAGAAAGCCTTTGTTTCTTTCCTAAATGGCTTTCGATTCCTTGCCCTTCACGGAATCAGACTAGACTGTATATATAGGAATCAGCTCTCCATCGTCCACAAAATCACAATCCCTGACATTAGTTTTCTCGAAATGGAAGTTGCAATGGCTGAAACACCAACACTACCATGGTCGGCGTTCTTCGACCCCGATCACACCGCCTTGGCTAGAAAGAGAAGAACGACCGAAGATGAACTGGATGGTGATGATGATGATGATGCAAGGCATGGTATGAAGTTTGCTAACGAGCTGAGGCACCGTGACGCTTGGTACAAGAAAAGGCTCAACGACGGGGATGTTAGCAAAAGCCGGGATATGCTGCCGGTGAGCAAAAGCTGGGTGGTTGATCAGGTCTTGCCTTTCTTGGACGAGAGCGCCGCCGAGAGAATCAAGCGTGGACAGAGTGAGAGAGTTATTGTGAAGGACTGTGAGCTAGACACATTCCATGTGTTGTACTTGAAGAAACAGAAAACGGGGAGGTTCGTCTTCGTTGGGAGGTGGAGAGATGACTTTGTGATTCGGAGAAATTTGAAGGAGGGTGATAATATTGGTCTGTGTTGGCAGCAAGAGGAATCCATGTTTAGTTTTACTGCTTTTTATCGGAAATAACTAGGTTTCTTCTTTGTTATATATTGATGTGGAATAGAAAGTGAAATTGGAGCTTCCATATATAATATAAATGGATGAGCTTTGTAATTGTGGGCAAATCCTAGTCGGCAAAACATTTTTGTTATGTTGCAAATACTATGTAGATAAACGTACTATTATGGATAACAACTTAGCGTGAAATTGAACATTTTCTTCATAGTAGAATTTGTTGTGGTGTAACTTTTGTCATTGATTTTGAAAAAGAAATATGAAAGAGAGTTCGTAACGTATATAATAACCAAAAAGTCCATAAGAAACATTTTTAAGAATTGAATCACATTTTCCACTCTCTGAAAGTGAAATTACCAGGGGATTACATAGAACAAGATGATAGAAATCTTCGATTATGTTTCAAAGTCATCAAACAGTTTAATTAGTTATGAAAATGTTTGAGATTGGTTGTGAAAGATGCCTAGTTTGCTTTCGGAGCCTTTGACCCTCTACCAAATCATTGACCACCAAAGATAGCAGAGAAGCACACAGAAGATGGACCGTCACAGTCGGGACGAGGACACGTGGCATTTACCCACGTAAAAGGATCGAGACGTAGAGCTGAGAGAGAGTTGTGCTCCTACTTTCAAGGGCTGGTGATGATCGACTGGTCGGTCTTCAACTCGCCTTGAACTTCAATGGGGTACACGGCAAAGAAAAACATTTGAATAATAAAAAATAAAAATAAAAACAACAACGTGAAGAAGATTAAGGAATCCGAGTAAAAGACCAAGTTCAATTCCTCCCCCTTTCAACAAGTTATGACGTCAAAACCTTAGTTTAGTCATAACCAGATGAACCATCAGCTTCATTGGCCTCTCAGGTTGGATTTTAGCTTCTGTTTTCCCATTCTGTTCAGTTTTGCTCATCATATTGTTCTTGATGCATCATGTATGAGACTGTTGAATGTGACAATGGCGTCTGTTGGGTTTTTATCTCAGTTCTTGTGTGTTATATATATCTTCGTATTCAATCATGGTGTTTCAGATGAATAGCTAAGTCATTCAAATACAGGTTCTATATACTCAGCTTTATAATCCAAGGTAGAATGCAGCTGCTGCTGCATATGTCAATTCTATTCTTATATTTTATATGATATATGTATGTTTGTAACTGTGAATGCCAATTGGTCATCAGGTCATCATGTTTCAGATTAAAATTATTTCTTCCCTTTTCGATCTTAACTTTCTTAATTACCAATAGAGAATGTGTACTTAACATAGAAGATGATTATGTTTGAGTAATTATGTAGCTTATTTGTCTTGCATCAATCTATAGTTTCCATCTTTCATGGCTAACTAGTACCCTTACATTGATTTAGAGTTTTCATCTTTCAGGATTGCTTTTAATATAGAGTAGTAATGTTTGCCATGAGCTTTATAGTTGAGCTCCAAAGCTAGAGTTTGTCCCAAGCTTTTAAAGATGGAGTCCTCTTCTGATTACCGCAAAACTGAAAACGGAGGAACCTCAAGCTCAAATGTTCCTGCTAATGGGGATATATCTGGACGAGTTGTATTTGGTACTGGTGAGATTGAAGGTAAGTATAGCTGGCCTAATCTACTTTTCTGCTACATTGTGGATCAATCTAAACCTTGCTCATATGTACTTTTGCAGGCAAGCGGCTAGCGTATTTAGTGGAGTGGTTAAATAGTTTACTTCCTGATTTGGATTTACCAGCAACTGCTTCAGATGAGGACTTAAGATCATTCTTGATTGATGGCACCATCTTGTGTCGGATATTGAATAGGCTTAGACCTTGTTCTGTAGAAGAGGTTGATTTCCTAGTCTCCCATCTATAACTTGTTTACTGGTTGAATTGAGTGTCTGGTCTTTCTTTCAATGTGCATTTTCTATTATAGGTTAATAGATCTGATCAGAACTCAGTGCCAAGCACAGAAAATGTAGCAAGGTTCTTGGCTGCTGCTGATTCATTAGGCCTGCCTCGGTTTAATATGGTGGACCTAGAGAAGGTACATCTATATATCAATTTTATGCAAACAGAATTCTGTGCCTTGTGTGTATGTAATCCAGCTTTTAGGTCTATGAGATTCAACAACTCTGATATATTGAATTTCCGATGAATTTAATTTGTCATGCATGAGCTATTTCATATTCCACAACTCCTTTGATTTAT
Source organism: Fragaria vesca subsp. vesca (assembly GCF_000184155.1). Lineage (NCBI taxonomy): Eukaryota > Viridiplantae > Streptophyta > Magnoliopsida > Rosales > Rosaceae > Fragaria > Fragaria vesca. The sequence goes on along the minus strand of NC_020495.1, from coordinate 25,592,424 downwards.
TGTGAGTTTCTCCTTTGTTCATGAGTTCCCTCTTACTCATTTTCTGGTTTATATTATTGTGCAGGGATCTATGAAGACTGTTATAGATTGTCTTTTAACACTTAGAACACGACTTGGAAGTGTTTCAGCAGATGGTTTTTCTTTGTTTAGTCCAACTAGTAATTATGACAGCCCTCGTAGGGATATATCTTCCCGCGGATTTGGTTCTCCGTTATCTATAGAAGAGAGGCAGAAGGTCTTGTCTGAATCAAAATTTCAACGTGCATTGCGTAGTCCTGTTATGTCAGGTACAGTTATTCTCTTGCACTCACCAGATCCATCAAGCATGGTAACTGGCTGATAATGATTATGGATAACATTCAAACTGTATTCCTATACCAAATTTTGTTTTGGCTGATATAGCTTTAATTTGGTTTACTTACTTGACAAAAGTTTAGATGCTGTTTTCTTCTAACAGCTGATCTATGACACAAATTTACCTTCCACAGAGCCATCAACAGGGCTAATGCATCATGTTGGACATAAGTTCCATGAGGTATTTCAGTTTAAACAAGGACGCTACGCAGATCTTCCTGCTGCAAAGATCTCAGAAATGATGAAATCCAACAGTTTAGATGTATGTTGTCATTGTACCTAGAAACTTAATCAGGTTTTGTTTTGTGGTTTCATCAATTTTGATGCAGCTTTAATGCATTTCAGTATCTTTTGTTGCAGAATGCTCCGACTCAGTCACTATTGAGCGTTGTAAATGGAATTCTTGATGAAAGCGTTGAAAGAAATAATAGTGAAATACCTCATGTATGGCAATCCAAAAGCACACTGTTGTGAAAAATATAGTACCATATGCATCAATACAAATACAGTATGTTCCCTCTGAAATTGCCTTTGTTTTGCAGCGTGTGGCTTGTCTACTGAGAAAAGTAGTCCAGGAGATTGAGCGTCGCATATCAACTCAAGCAGAACATTTAAGAACTGTAATATGTACTCACAAATTTTTTACTTGTGATCCACTTAGGAAATGCTTTGTCTAAATTTCATTATGTTTCTGTCCATCCAGCAAAACAATGTTTTCAAGGCTCGTGAAGAGAAGTACCAGTCACGAATCAGAGTACTTGAAGCCCTTGCATCTGGAACTAATGAGGAAAGTGAGGTACGAAGTATCATTCAAACAGATATATTAGTATTTGACATCTTCACACACATGTTATGTCTTATTCTTTAAAATGATTCGCTTGTTACAGCTATTCAGGAGCCATCTTCAGCAAATAAAGGTATATTTCAGAGAAAATGGTGTCTATTTCCATCTTCTGCTACATTTATGCAGTTCACTAATTGGCAGCACTAAATTTTCTTCACATTTTACTTCTTGATCACTAAAAAGAGCTTTTACGTGATTGCTAAATAATCATACGATATTTTACCATGCATCAAGTGATCAGCTATCACCTAACTTTGTATGAGTGATATAAAGACTATGTACACTTTACTAGATATATCCAGATAATGATCTTCGTTAATTTTAGTGGGAATGGTTACTATTGGCAGAATGAGAGGACCAAAATCGAAGAAAAAAAGAAAACTGGTGATGAGGATGTGATCAGATTGAAGAAAGAGAAGGAGCATTGCAACCTAGAAATTTCAGGACTGAAGCAAGAGCTGGATATAGCCAAAAAGACATTTGATTTGCGTTACTTGCAAATGGAAACAGACGCAAAAGGTGTTAAAGCAGCACTTGAAGAAAAGGTAAAAGAACTCGAACGCAACTTGGCAGATTCAAGAAATAAGGTGAAAGAGTTGGAGGAGAACTCTGAATCAAAACATCAGGTTTCTAACGAAACCTTAAAGCTTGAGTTTTATAAGGAAAATTTAAAGCTTGAAGAAAAGGTAAAAGAACTCGAACGCCTCTTGGAAGCCTCAAGGAATAAAATGAAAGAGCTAGAGGAAAGTTCAGAGTCAAAATATCAGTTTTCTCAAGGAAAACTTGAAGAACGGGTAAAGGAACTTGAAAATCTCTTGGCAGATTCAAGGAAAAAGGAGAAAGAGCTTGAGGCAAACTCTGAGTCAAAATGTCAGAGTTGGATCAAGAAAGAGCGTGTTTACCATAGGTTTATGGAAGTTCAACTTGGTTCTTTGAAGGTACTTATGCCTGAGATCAAATTGTATTCTTAGCTTTACATTTACATATCTGATTAACACTGATACAATTTTTTTTTTTAATTTTTTTTTTTTTTATTGAAATATTCAGGAATTGAGGTTATCTTCAGTGTCCATTAAGCAAGAAATAATGAAAGCAGAACAAAGCTCCACGAGTGAATTTGATCATTTAGGTACGGTTGTGCTATTCAAAAGCTGTATTCCTTTCATGTGATGGAAGATTTTCATGTATTGTTATATGGCCTTTTTCAGGAGTGAAACTTCAATCATTAGCAGATGCAGCTGAGAACTATCATTCTATTTTGGCTGAAAATAGAAAGCTGTTTAATGAAATTCAGGATTTAAAAGGTGCCATAAAATTAATTGTTCTACTTAGGTAGTTAGGTTACATCTGAAATGAAAAATTGAAGTTCACTTCTCAGTTTGCTTGCTCAGGAAACATCAGAGTATATTGCCGAATAAGACCCTTTCTGCCTGGACAGAAGGATAAAAGAACATTGGTAGAACAAATTGGTGACAATGGGGAATTGGTAGTTGCAGACCACTCCAAACCAGGGAAAGATGGTCATCGATTGTTCAAGTTTAATAAGGTCTATGGTTCAGATGCAACTCAAGGTTCTATGCTATATATTTTTCTTTTCTGTGTCTTCAGCTATTGTTTTACTCATCTGCATTTATGATATGAGAAGCATTATGATGCTTAACTTGTAGCACTCATTTTACTGTTCACAGCTCAAGTATACACTGATACTCAACCGTTTATACGATCTGTACTTGACGGATATAACGTTTGTATCTTTGCTTATGGTCAAACTGGATCTGGAAAAACCTACACAATGGTATGGAGCTTCATTTCATCTTAACTTTTGAGGTCACTATATTTCACAAGATGCTAATGCTGATAATATTTTCTTCTCAGACTGGTCCTAACAAAGCAACTAAGGAGAACTGGGGGGTCAACTATCGTGCCTTAAATGATCTCTTTGATATCTCACAGAAACGAAAGTCCTCCATTTTGTATGAAATTGGTGTTCAAATGATTGAAATATACAATGAACAAGTGCGCGATTTGTTATCAAGTGATGGTACTCCGAAAAAATATCCTTTTCAGTTTAGGAAATGTTGCTTCAAATGAAGTCTTAAAATACTATTGTATTCTGCTTCATAGCATGGTTCTAGGCTTCTAGCATACGATATGACTAGCATTGCTTGGAATCAGCATTTTTCAAATCAATGTGAAATCAGCATTCTTTTCATTGATTTTGGTTACAAGCATTTGTTTCCCTTGACTTGCACACACTCGGGATTATGACCCATTCTCAACCCAATGGGTTAGCTGTGCCGGATGCTACTATGCGCCCTGTCAATTCAACCTCAGATGTCATGAGATTAATGGATATCGGATTTAAGAATCGAGCTGTTAGTGCCACAGCCCTCAACGAAAGAAGTAGTCGCTCTCATAGGTTTGTGTATCTCAATTAATGAAATATGTCTACATCTCATATATTTACTGCGAGTGTGACACTTAGATGTGTGTATACAGTGTTCTTACAGTTCATGTACGAGGGACAGATTTGAAGACTAGTACTGCTTTGGTTGGTAATCTTCATCTTGTAGATTTGGCAGGAAGTGAAAGGGTAGATCGCTCTGAGGTAACTGGAGATAGACTCAAGGAAGCACAGCATATAAACAAATCATTATCTGCACTTGGAGATGTCATATTTTCTCTTGCACAGAAAAGCCCTCATGTACCATACAGAAATAGCAAGCTTACTCAAGTCCTTCAAAGCTCTCTTGGTATTCCTCTGCTCCTAGAATTGTTAATCTTCTTGTTTTCCCTGAAATTTGTCTCCAACAGCTTAACAACAGTTTCTGGTGGTTTACAATAGGTGGACAAGCAAAAACACTTATGTTTGTGCAGCTTAATCCTGAAACAAATTCATTTTCTGAAAGTATAAGTACTCTAAAGTTTGCCGAGAGGGTTGCTGGAGTTGAGCTAGGGGCTGCAAAAACCAACAAAGAGGGCAGGGATGCTAGGGAGTTAATGGAACAGGTTATCAATTTCTACATCATTTTCTTGCATCACAAGCAAATCATGTTTCTGAATTTTTTTTGGCTATGCAGGTTGCAATTCTCAAAGACACTATATCGAAGAAGGACAATGAGATTGAACGACTGCATTTACTTAAAGAAATCCAAGTTGAGAAGCATGGGACACGCTCATTAAGGTATGAATCTTCTCGATTAAGCACACAGAATCTATTGGAATTAGGTAGGACTCCTTACTCCTCAGCAAAGCTAAAAACCGCCAAGCGGGATAGGCTTAGGACTCAAGGCAGCTTCTGATCATGAAAACTGTGTTTTTGTACAGTTCTGACACTGATTCCCAGCAGTCCATGAATGACCTTAAACACCAAAATAATATACTCCGGCAATCAAAGGTTGCCGGAGATGAAATAGGTCAGAATAAATCTGCGGGTGCTGAGATGTTAGGATTTGGAGAGGCAGATTATGAGGAGAAATTAAGTGACTTATCTGACGGTGGTCTTTCTGGTGGAACAGAAACTGATGGCTCGGCTTCTGCTGACAGTTTGAGCTTTTCTGATAGCACAAAATCAGAAAGCTTAGAACAGTGAGTATTACTTCATTTCTTACTGTCTTTTCCAGTTTGGTATCCAAATGAAATCTAACTGTTCAGCGTAAATTAAAAATTTCATCTGCTGTTCATTAACTCTACTAATCACCATTGTTCCCATGAATGATTAAAACTAGCACTAAATCATTCAAATTTTCTGCAGGCCTAGAAGGGCAGCTAGGATTCCCCGACCCTCATCAAAACCAGCAGTACCTTCCACACCTACAATGTCAGCACTAAAAAGCCCTTCGACGGTTTCATCAGGTAAGCTATTATCTTAGAAGAAAAGCATGTAGTCCATTCGTCATTTTGATCATTTTGATGTATTATCTCTCTCAATATACTGCTACCAATCTCTTATTTCAGGTCTAAAAAAAAGTAGCAGCTCTTCTTCACTGAAACCAGCTTCTAAACGATTATGGCATTAATCATAAGCCAATGGTTACAGTTTATTCTTTTCTTTAACTTTTCACATACATGTATAGTTATTCTTTGATTAGCAAATCCCACTTGGTGATTTAGTGTATTATTCTGAGGTTTAAAGAGTGCTGCTGCTGCTTCTTCTTCTTCTGTTACTTGGAATATCTTATTCCATCACTGCCACTTTCAGTCATAAGTCTTGTACTGGTTGAAGAAACAGAATTTGTGTTCATAGACTTCAATTTTGAAGTGAACAACAAATGAAAATGTATACACCATTCTTTGATACGTATATGCAAGTAAAGGTGAATCCTATGGCCATGACTAAACCTTTGCTTTACCTTCAGAATGACACTTACCCGAAACAAGTAACAGTACAATAGAGTGGACCTGTTGAGCTATAACAGGCAATGCAATAATGGAGTTACTGAACAACACACCAGCCTAAGGCATACAATGCAAAAGTTTCAAACTACAAGTTCGGCTCTATTATGGTGAAACGAGCTCGTCTGTCACGAGGTCTGCTTTTGTCTTCTTTACTCACCTAGATTTTTCATGCTCATCTATTCTTCAAGAATCGAAGGATCTACACACACCATTGCTTGAATGTTTGGCAATTGTGTCGGGCATTTACAAATTATCAAAATGATTTTATTCATTTTAGTAGAAGATGGAAAGGTGTTTCCTCAAAAAGTGTTTGCAAAGTGGCTCCCATTCTATAATTACGTGAGATTTTTTTATGAAAATTTGTATGTGCTTTAAAAAAAAACAATCTTTAGAAGTGATTTTAACAAAACTACTTTCAAACAAAACTCTTTATTTACAATCCTAGATATATTAGGAGATTCATGACCGCTGAAAGCAATCGTTTGAACTACAAGTTTTGCATTTTCGTTTGATTATCAAGTGAATTTATATTTCTCTTAAACACTGCAAATGGCATAATGATTCTTGCCTAGTTGTGTACCTTACAACCTAGCTTCGAACCCAAAGTTGTCAAAATGGTCACACACTGTTTTGCAATGCATAGTTGAAAGTTGAAACATTTCATTTCCGCTCTGAGTAACTTTTGGATCTAAAAAACCTTTTGAGGTCAGGTACCCTAACACTGTCAACGAAATTTCTTTTACGTTCTTACCGAGGGTAAAATGTTACCCAAATTTACTTTTAACCCTCATGTTGCTGTTGTTTGCTTACCACCACAACCCCCACTTGGATAAAACAAAAAGGCAAAGGGGGGGGGGGAGCCTCTGCCCTGCTTACGCCCGTAATCACATGCAGTTATCAGTTGCTGCTGACAGCTTTGCCCAACAAAATGAATAGGCAGGCCAGCTTTACCCACCTCTCAAGTCTCAACCACTAAAAAAAACCTTTCAAAAGCCAACACCCTCTTCGGCGATCTCACATGCCCAACTGGCCTTGATAGATACACACCAACACCATCATCAATAGCACCCTCTAATTGACCCAAGTACATCACCTTCCTCTATAAGACCATTTCAAACCCCTAATGATAATCTTCCACGTCTTCCTCCAAGTCACAGCCTAAACCAGGCCAAACATATCCCTACAACCAAACAAAACAAGCACACCAAACAAACAAGCACACCAATCCCATCCACCACATGTTGATTATGTTATGCCATCGATGCTTCCAAAGTCGGAAACCCAATGCCCCACTCCTCTCGTCTTCTTCCTCACCCACCCACAACCCCATCATACACATCTCCAACTAGGAAATCAAACCCACCCCAAGAACAATATTATTTTTCATAGTCTTTGACCCATCATATTCATCTGTGCAATTAAAAAAAGAAAACGCAGAAGAAGAACAAGAAGAACAATAACACATGAACTTTCAACATATGATAAATTCCAAAAGATCTAAATCCTCAGTTCCTCCAAAATACAATTACAAACGGAGGAAGACAAGAGAATCAGACAAAGCATTTGGGAGATTACAAACTAGTCCCATGAAACCTCCCATCTCCCCCAAACAGAGATAGGCTACAGACTCCCTACTTCTCTCTTTATTCCTCAAAATCGAACATCTTCATCATCATCATCTGATTCATCTCCCACCACCTTAATTTACATATACATCATCCTTCGGTTTTACAAATCAAAAACGAATAACATTAGAATGACCATGACGACTTCTATATACAAAAATTTTACACACTCAGAGACCCCAAAAAAGATTAGTAAGCTCCTCTCCTCTAGATTTCCTCTCCCAAAACACCCTCTTTCCATCACTTTTGATAAAAACTCTGATGCTTCTGGAGGGCTTCTTAAATATTGTAGTCAGATTTAAGCTACAGAAGGGATGCTGCAGTTCCTGCGGTCCCTGCTAAGACAATCAAACCCTTCGATGCGCACCGCAACCGACTTGTCCCCGGATTTCATCCGGACACAGCCTCCGTTGCGCCCCGCCGTCGGCGAAAAAGGTCCCACCTTGCAGCTCCCAAACTGCTCATCTTGGATGACCGGGTTCGACGCCCGGCTCGGCGGAGACCCACAAAAGAACGGTGGCGATGAAGCCAACTGCTTCATGGATCTCTCACCTCCACTTTCCCCCTGTAATTCATGAATTTAAACAAAAAAAAGATCTATTAGTTGAACTTGTGCTAGGAGTGAAAATATAAAATTTTGTAGAGCAAGATATTGAGATGATACAAAAGAAAAGTATTGAGATGATAGAAATGAAAAATATTTGGGATGATAAGAAAAGAAGGGTACCTTATTGAGAATCAGGTCGAGAAGTTCAGACGCTGCCTGAGAATCTCCAGCCTCTGATTGGTATTGACTGTTAAGGCAGCAAAAGACCAAAAACATATTAGCAAAGACAAATCAAAGGCCTTATTACTGTCATGTCAGAAAACCAAATCTGTAAGCTTTCTAAGACAGAGAACAAGAAACATACTTGAAGCATCTATAAGGAGGTCTGATAGGGTCGTTAAGCGACGGATTTAAAGCGCTTAAACGACGTGGTTTTGGGCACACAACTGAATCCACCATCTTCATCCCCTCAAAGCCTGCCATGGCGTTCTGCTCGTACGAAGCGAATCTGTTCATATTTTGGTAAAGAACGCCTGCACAAGACAAAACACATCAAAACCAAACCCAAAAAAGCTTCAAACTTTCATGCAAAAAAATACAAACCCAGATTAGATCTAACTCACCTTGAGCTGCCGAGGCTTCTCCGAGGAGAGGAAAAAGGGGGATTGAAATTGAAGCTGTGGGAGATTTTTTTTCTTTCTTCTCTGGTTTGGGGTCAGAGAGAGAGATAAGGGTTGGGGTTGGCTGGCTTTTTATTATGAGAAAACAATGCGGGGGGGATTAAAATTAACTCGTGCAGCGTTGTGGGATTCTCGGCCGTTGATCTGGTTGACTATCTGTGCTTTGCGGGGACCATGTGCTGACCTGATTTTGTCCCCCAATCCACGTGATGCACGTACGCTTGTTTCAGATTTGAGATTCCTCCGTGATTAAATGAAAATTTTATTAGGAAGTACGACGTATATTCTCTCTAGGGGAAAATATCTAAATTTTTTTACTTATATAGCATGTGCATTGTTTGCTACCAATTTTTCAGATCCATTCCTATAATTGGTCAAGTATTTGATTTTGGATGGATCATATTAACTTCTGTAGAGAAGATTTTGATTGGGAGTTGTAATTATCAAGAAATTAGACTGTGTTATGTTGCGAAGATCATCGATCGATCGATTATGTTCATATATTGATCTAATCAGTTGAATAGACGGTAAAGACGTGTGTTGTTTTCGGTCGTGGATACGTGTAACGCTAGAGCTTTTGAGGGGGTTCTATTGGTGATTGGTTAAGTAGGCAATATTAAAAGAGATATATTAGGAAAGGATCGGACGTCATATATTAAGAAAGTATATTAACAATATCATCAAATAGTAGTGAGAGAATTATGAATTTTTTTTTTTTTTTTAGAATGATAAGATACTTTTCACTTGAGCAAACAATAAATATGACATTTTTTTTTTAATTTGAAACGCAATATTGGCTACAACATGTTGCAATCCCAAATGATCAATGTAATATGTGGAAGAATTTCAACTATGTATCAATCTTTTTCCTTGTATTCAACCCAACAATAAGAAGAAGAAAAAAGTATACTTCCCATGTTGAGAGTGATATTTCAAAACTATTCAACTCTTTTGACTATCATTTGATGGGATAAACAAGCTCTAGTGCTCTACTCTTTTCTTCTAGTATTCATTGCGTGCAACAAAAGTTCTTATATATATGAGATCAACATGTTGACTATATTCTTACAAACAATTTTTCTCCGTATTTCTACTAAAAATATCATGAGAAAGATATTGGCATGGGAGCGTGCTTAACACACATATTAACTCCAAACAGCTTCACTATATCTTGACATGTAATGAATTGCAAAAACAATTAATCCAACACGATTTTGAATCTAAGACCAAGAATATAAACAAGCATTTGTATTTTGTAGGAAAGAGAAAAAGAAGCATTCGTCTGAAAAGAGGAGATTGAAATCGTAGCAGCAAAGTGTGTTATGGTAAGCAGAAAAGAGGCAAGAGTGAGGAGGACTGGAGGAGGAGGAGGAGCCTCCATGATTCCCTATCCAAGGTGTAAAGGACGGAGGAACATGTTTGCAAATATAGCATCGCACACAGTGGGATGTAATCCTACCCCATTCTCATTCCCTCTCCCTTTCCCTCTCCCTTTCCCATATGGCATTTTGCCTTGGGCTCTTAAACTGGCGAGTTTTTCTTCTGTTTTCTGGGTCGAGTTCAATTGGTAAGTTGGGTTTCTAATTAATTCCATACCAAGTAGTAGCAATAGTGGTCCATTGAAATTCATATAGGAATCGGAATATCCATACTCTACTAACTTCTTGCAATACGGGTCACTAGGTTAGTGTCTTGTCACTATCAGATGCATATGGCGGATTGCTCTCCATGCTAAAAGGGCAAGGTGGAGTCATAACCTTGTGGCTATGAAATGCAGGTGTGTTCCGATGGGAAAATTAATAGCGATCGAAACCGGGAGTTTCAATTAAAAACTTTTTTATGTCAATTGTAGTATATAGCAAATAAGGGTATCGTTACAAGCAGGGGATTGAGGGTACCTTTACAATTACGTTAATTACAAAACAAGATAAAACAAAAGATGATAGTACTAGAGATATGGGGTTTTGTGATTATAAACAAGAGAAAATAAAGAAACAAAATAAATCAGAAAATATCAGATGAATGAGACGTTAGAGACTTGGAAATCCACCACCAAGTATGTTTCAAGACATGTTAACAACCAAAGTTTCAATCATTAAGTCACAAATCGGTATCAATCAAGAACAAACCGTGAACGCACTGCGTAAGTCCTTATTACTTCCTTGAATACTTAAGCAAGATGAACGCACCATTACTAAGCCTTTAGAATAACCGATCAAAGTATAGACGCTATCCTATCAACAAATTATTCTAAGTATTAAGATCAATGAAAGTGATTGAACAAGTATGCAAAACTAGTGTAAAACGCCTACCTAGCATGCAATCTTTTTTATTTGGTTTCACCTATTGTCCTATAGGTTTTGCTATTTTAAACTAAGCCATATTAACCGTTTAGGATATTAAACAACCTAATTCTAGCCCCACTCACAAGTTCATAATGTTCTATGTTGCGCATACATGAACATAAACAAGCAAGAGTTCTCCATAAACCAAAACCAAATAAACAATTTAAAAGACTTAATAATTCGAAACCAAGGTTCAGAATAATATCTAAAACATTCTTGGGGCTTCAAACCTTGCCCCTAACTAAGAGAATTCAGCCACACATGGCTACAAAATCACACAAGGAGAATAAAAGATGACAAAGGAAAGATAAACCGTGGATGATGGAAAGATCAATGATGTCTCGGCGGCTTCCTTGTGCGAGTCTGCAACTATGGATGTTCTGATGATGTGAGATCGCTGGCCTCCTCTAATCTCTTCACGTCCTCCACCCTTTTCTGCTGTGGTTAGGGTTATGAAACCCTCAAAACTCGTCTATGGGCTTGCCAATATGGTTTGGGCCTCAAAATAGAAGTTTTGCTCCAAATCAGAAATTCGGGCAGATTGACCTTCGGTCACTCAAACAGTCATAACTTCTTCTCCAAAATAGGTATTGACGATCCGTAAAAATTTATGGAAAGTAGACTCTTGTAGCTTTCCATTGATATATGGCACATCTCTTGGATCATTGTGAGCTGATCACAATCTTCTGTCGAAATTGACTGACAATTTCTAGCAGATTTTCTGATTTCTTTCCTTGCATGACATGAATTCTTTTTCCTTCAAGATTTATCCTTTTTTGTCTCTTTTGGGCTCCTTGACTTTATTTATGACCTAAAAACACAAACTTAGTTAATATGAATATTGTTAAAGGAATTACATAACTAAATAGGGTCGGAAATACATTATAAATGTAGCACTTTATGCTCCTATCAGAAATGACACTACTGGAAAAAAACACTTAGGAGACGGAACTCTTTTCCGTCGCTTAAGTGGTCACTTAGGCGACGGAATAGTCTTCCGTCTCCTAAGTGTTACTTAAGAGACGGAACCATTTACTTAGGAGACGAAATTAATTTTAAAAAAATAAAAAATAAAAATAGTAACCACTTAGGCGACGGAATTCCGTTCCGTAGCCTAAGTTCCTCTTAGGAGACGGAATTTTCTACTTAGGAGACGGGTTTTTTAAAAAAAATATGAAAAACCTAGTCGACGGAATTTCATTCCGTAGCCTAAGAAAAACTTAGAAGACGGAATATTTTACTTAGGAGACAGAATTTTTTTAATAAAAAAAAATTAAATCACTTAGGCTACGAATTAAGACAATTCCGTCGCCTAAGTTATAAAAACTTAGGCGGTCAACTCTCCCGCCAAAATTTGAGAAAATTTCAAACAAAATTTTTTTAAAATTTAGTTCCCAGTTTATTTAAACTCCTTTCTTCTACTCCTCCTTCTCACACTCTTAATTTTTGATCTTCACCTCAGTCTGCTCTTCTCTCTCTCCCACTCAATTTTTCAGATCTCAACCACCAGCCTAGACTGGCTTCGACTTCTCCAAGGCCAACCTCCCTAGCCCAGATCGACGTCCACTTCTCCAAGGCCGACATCCCTAGCCCAGACTGCGATCGACGTCCACTTCTCCAAGGTCGACCTCCCTAGCCTAGACCAGTGTCCACTTTGCTCTTTCTTCCGCTGCCTCTCCTCCACCACCACTCAACGTCGTTCACCATCTCTTCACCATCCTTTCTTGCCAACAACCTAATCTCTTCCCGCAAAACCCTCCTCTCCATCGGAGGTATCTGTAACAACGCCACAGTGTTCTCGGAGATGGTTAGCACCAGTGGCGGAGCCAGCCCGGTCTTGACTGGGCTGGAGCCTAGGTGAGTTTTTGAAACTTCAGAAAAAAACCTACATCACATCTGATATTAGGCATACGATGGGCAGCAAGCTGATTGGATGATCTTTAGGTGGGCACCAATTTTATGTCGCTTTGCCTTCAATCCTTTTGGCTGCTTGTTACGTTGCAACTTCCCATTTCCTTGTGTTTTAAAAGAGTCATTATCAGCACAAAGCTAGATTCATGATTTTCACTAGGACAAAGCAAAACCTTGTCAAACAAAAGTCATCCCCTGTAGCAGCAAACTACTTGCTGCACTGCACCTCTCTTCTTCTGGAAATTGACTATTCTTCCTTTCATGAGTCTCCTTTCCTTTTGATCCATGGTTCCTCCATTCAATTCAGGGGAAGAAAATATTACAATTGAACTAATAAAAGGTGAAGTGATCGGGTGCCGTCGGTTCTAGTGGAGTAGGTCTATGGTCGTAGCGTTCAAAATTCGTAACAAATACGATTACATGAAGTTCTTAGTTACTAGTGTAAGCATTTCCTAAAAAAAGTTGTTAGTGTAAGAATTTTTTCCATGTGTTACCAGTAGCCCATGTGACATTTTTATCCTGGCTCCGCCACTGGTTAGCACCAAACAGAGCCGTCAAGTCTTCATCAACTCCTCCATCGAAATAGCCTGGAAGTACGGCTTCCATGGTGTCGACTTGGATTGAGAGTTTCTGGTTGACGTGGTCGACATGTCAAACCTCACTCTGTTGTACAAGCAATGGAGACAATCTCTAGACTAGGAAGCTAAAGCTAGCGGCAAGCCGCGTCTGCTCTTAACCTCCGCCATGTATTACGCTTCGGAATTTACAGTCTACGGTGGGTTGAGATCGTACCCGGCCGGAGCAATAAGTACGTACGTGGACTAGGTGAGGCGGCATCGATGTTTGCCGGAGGTGGCGGTGGTTTAGCAAAGGTGGTGAGATTTGGGGCGGTGGTGGAATGGGTGGTGGCCGGGTTTAAGACAGAAAAAAAATAAATCAAAAGGAAAAGAAACAGAAAGAAAAAGTAAAAATCTGAAAATAAAAAATAAAAATAATAGAAATAAAATTTAATTAATTAAAAGAATTTTTTAAAAATATTCCAAGTTCCGTCGCCTAAGTACTTAGGCAACGGAACGGGATCCGTCGCCTAAGTACTTAGGAGACGGATACCGTTCTGTCGTCTAAGTAATTCTTAGCCGACGGAACTCAATTTTCCGTCATCCCGTCACCAACCTCACCGCTCCTAGGCGACGGATTTTAGCCGACGGCCATTCCGTCACCTAAGTTCTTAGGAGACGAATTTTCTTACTTAAGAGACGAAACCATTCCGTCTCCTAAGTGCTTTTTTCTAGTAGTGTGAGAAGTCGAATCCGAACTCTCGACCTCAATGAAACATAGATTGACTACTCGAAAGTTTAGGTGCCGAGTCCATGAAGAAGTGGCTACGTAGGTTTGCTCAATACTATTTTGGCTAATTAGGTTTTTCAAGAATCACAAATTGTTTGGTACTTAGCTTGTTTTGGATTTACGATTCACGTTCATAATTGTAAGAGGATACAATATATATTTCATATCTCAAAATCCAAATGTATGCAAATTTTTAGTAGAGGTCTTAGATGATTCTGTCCCAAATGTAGACCATGACAAACATTACATAGAGGCGGCCCATACTTTGGCATGTTCTATGTTGGCCCAAAATGAGTCACCCTATGTTTTTGATTAATTGTTTGTTTTCTGAGAAATCAGAGATCTTACGCAGACAAAACAATTGAAACGATAGAAGAAGGTGAGAAATCGCTTGACCACCAACCGTCGAAGCTGGCTTTACATTCTCTCAAAGGTACTATTATCATGAACTTTGTTTGCATTGTTTTGATTGTGGACTTGTTTATCTATACTCAGTAGCAGAAAATCTCGACAGCTTTTTATATTTAGGTCATGAATCATGATTCATGAAACTACCATGTTGGTTTAGAATAGTTGACCTTCTGTATCAAAAACACAGTACCTCCAAACAATCATCTTGAGTAAATGACTTCATTTGTTGGATATTTACGTGGAAGATAGTGCCGGAAACTTGATCCCTTCTATGAGATGAAAAACAGACATAGTTTTCGTGAGCACACGAATATGCAAAACTCTTAGCAAACAGTATTTTGATATTTGAGTGGTGATCAATATCTATGCTAAATTAGTTATCAATGCTTGGAAATAATATCTTCGAAGTTCGGAACAGTACGTAGAGGGATTGGAGTATGCAGGGATGATTAGTATTGTTACTGCTACGTCCCCAAAGATAGCAATCAAAATCAAAACCAAAGAGAACGTAACTTTCCTGTTTACATACTACAAATGAGGTTAAGACATCTGGGATGTTATGTCACAGTTTCCAAATTATTCCTATATATATGCTGCAAATGAGATCCTTTCCATAACATGATTGCCCAACTATAAGATCATCAACTTTAGAAAGTCAAGAAACTAATCTCATTTATGCCCTAGCTAGATACATGTTTAGAACTGGTTGATTGATTTATTGGACTTTATTTCTATCCCTCGAGTATAACACGTACTACCTTTTTTTTATTCCCACTGCATCTCTGAAGCTGCAGCCTTGCTCTTCTTTTGATTCAGCTCAAGTCCCCCTTCTAGTTCTAGATAAACCCTAATTAAAAAGCTAAAGCTAAAGCTAAAGTCTTACCCCCTCGTCTCTATCTTCATGTTCCTTTCTTTGTTCTTTCACTTTCATTATTCATGAATCACATAAACCCTCTTTACACTTCTGTCTTGGATTCCAAATCTCCCAAATCCTTGTCATTCCACATGTGATTGCTTTGATCCGTAGGGTCTCTGCTACCCTGACTAAGCAGCTCCATGATTTTGTATATGAATTTACAAAAGGGGTACCTACGTAGGATATTCATCTTGTTCAGCACTCATGTCCACTGTCCAGTCATCAAGCAATTTACATGAGCTGGTGGTGGGTCACTGATCACTGTGCTGGGAAGAAAAGTGGTGTGGAATCTCTCTGGTATTTCCCATCCAGGACTCTCACTTTGCTCATCTTCTCCTCACACCAATGCAGTTGTTCTGCACTCAAGTCACTCATTCTCAAAACCCTAGAGACCAGTTTTAGGTCAATTAGGCCTAGCAATATCTCCATCTCCTCCTCCACCTTCAAGCTTTTCTTTCTCAAGCACTTGTGCGAACGGCGAAGGTCTTTGATCTTCATCTTCTTCTGCTCACGAAACGAAAGAGGAAAATTTAAAATCATGAAAAACCTAAGTATATGTCATTTACACTCGAAAGTCATTTTGTATTCTAAATTTTATATTTTATAACTTTCAAACACCCGCGGAATGAGTGCAGGATAACTTTCTAAGAGTGTGAATAATATCGTTGATAATGATAACATAACCTAATGTGGTTAATGTATCTAAACTTACCTTTTGGTTAACTTTTTTCATGAGATTTAAAAGAGTTGGATCAACTGAACTTCTTCGTTTTCTCCTAAACATGGCTGATAACTTTTGGCAGGGTTTCTCTTTATCAGCCTTAAGAAAATCCATGAACGTTCGGATTCCATCTTCCATTACCATTAGAAACGCTGCTGAGGAGATTCTCGAGCCAAAACCTTCTTCCTTTTCATGATCATCATCATCTTCTGAAGCTTAAAAATAAAACAAAAGAATGCATTAGTTAATCTGTTTGATCCCTATACTCTTTAATATGCATTTCTTGATGGAACTACAACTTTAACTTTAGTTCATATTCAGTTTGTTAAAGAAAAGAGGTATCATGCATAATGAATTAAAAGAAGTTAAAGAGCAACTGACTGTACGAGTACCTCGATATTCTGGAACTTGAAGTAGCTTTGGTGCCAAAAGCCTCATCCTAGCGTAAATCTCAGGTCTCCGGCCCTGCTCGTAGGGCTCATTCTCTACATATCTCTGCAGAAGAACTTGGAACTGCTGAAACTGCTGCGCAATCTTGCCAGGACAGCCAGGGTCAAAATCGTGATGCGACGAGGCCCTTTTTTGCTCGAATTTCTTGTAGTTCCAGTTAAGTGCTTCCCACGTTAAGCAAATCTGAGCAACATAAGCAGCCTCTAGTTCGTGGTAAGGGTTGTGACGTACGTCAGATGGCCTTTTAGTTGCTAATGAGATTCGATGAACAATCCTCTCTGAAATCGATCTTGGGCAAACTTGAATAGATCTAAGTGATTCTGAAAGAATAAAAGTTAAAAGATTCTTAGAGTCCAGTTAAGCGTTTAAACAATGTTTAGTACCTAATGATTAAGTATATAGAAAAATGAAATGACCTGTTTCATGGAGCTTTTGGGCACTAATTCTGTCGAGGTACATCATTTCTTCATCATATTTCTGAAAGACAGTGTAAGACTCCCACTTGGGGCAGCTTCTACGTGACGAGGAAGAAAATGGATCTTCGGTCGCAGAACAATTGATTGAGCTTCTCCATTCAGAAGAGCTCTTAGAAGTTGATCCCACTGTTGAGTCACCAAAAATTTCATGCTCTTTGTTTTCTTGAACTCGGATTAATTTCTTGGTCTCCAACTGGGGCGGCCTAAATACGAGAAAATTTTCATCCCCAGATAATTGTGTCTCTGTATTGTTTTCGGTAATCTGATCAGAATCCTCTAGATTATCTGCTCAAGAAAATCTTAGAATCATAAGCAATGTTAGACTGCAGAATGTATATGGAAGCATTAGAAGTGCTACATGTGACTAGTTAGTGTAACAAACTTGGATGTTGCTTTATAGAATGTGACGTACCGTCACATTTTTTGTCCTTTCTCCTCAAGTCACCTCTGTGTAGGTCTATGGTGATCGGAGAAGTGGTCCAGACTCGATCATTCGAGACAGAATTGCGAACAGAAGCAGTATCTCGTACCGGGATTTCATTTGCACTATGATCTTGTTCTGATTCTGAACCCTGTGACATATCATGGTCTTCTTCAATTAGGCTCTCCCCGGCGCTAATGAACTCTTGATCAGAAAAACTTGACCGATTCCTCTGAAGGTTGTCATCAGGCAGAAACTTTAGTGCTTCACCTCCATGAATGATGTCGGCCACCAGATGATCGTTTTCAGTGTAGTACTGATGATGACCATGAACATGATAGCTGTGCCTTTCTTCTAACTCTTCTTCTTCCTCCTCTTCTTCATCGGAAAACACATAGTTTTCGTATCCATTCTGGTATCTGTAAAAAGAACACAACAGATTACAACATGAAAACTAGATGAATGAAGATTTACGATAGAATGAGAACTATATATATATGTAGACACACACACACATATAGCTAGTAGCATGTAAACTGTAAGACCTTGGGAATATTGGGTTGCCGCCAATGAAGCAGAAGAACTTGGCAAGAACAATGAATGCGACATAGAGGAAGAGAAGGAGGAGGTAGACGGAGGATGAAGTATTGTAGAAGAGCCTAGCAAGTGCTTCCTCTGTTGAACATGGCATTTTCTAATTCCCTTTGGTGCTCCAAAATGAGTTTCTATGGGGCTCCTCCTTCACAAAGCAAAGCAAAGCAAAGAAAAACAAAGTGGAGTGCTTACCCCCTCAAAAAGCTAAAGCGTGTGTTTTGGTTGCTTTCGTAAAATCTCTTCATTGGTTCATTTGTTTTTGTACCAATGTCTAATGTATCCTGCAATCTTCTAAATGTACTAAAAACCGTATTTTATGTATTGCTAATTAAATAAAATAATGTATCTCATAACCTACTATATAGTCAAAACCTATCGTCTTAAAACCTTTTTAAAAAAAATCGTCTCAAAACCTATATTGGTAATTTTAAAAATCATAACAAAATTTAAGTTTAAGTCGAGGATTACAAATATCCTTGTATATATAAACCATCTATCGAGCTAGATAATATATTTGAAATCATTTGTTGGTTTTTCACTAAGATTAATTGCTTTCTTAGTAGCTTAGATTGAAACTAGGTCAACCTTAGGATGTATTAAACTTATTTTGCATGTGCATTCATTTTGTAAAACAAACCAAATGGAATCATTTGTAATGCGCTAGCTTTGTATTAAAAGTACAAAAACCTTGTATTATAGTGTGTGTTTTACAGTAGAAAACCTTCAATATTTGCCTTCATTAATCTGTATACTACATGAAAGGGTCAGAAGGGTTTAAGATATCCAAAATAACTAATACAATTAACTAAGAACAAAATTAAAAAGAAGAGACCAAACCCGAGCCACACGCATTTGGTAGGCATGTATGCATGCAACTTTGCAAAAGAAGTATTAAGATATTATGTAATTTTTCCAAGGGAAATCTTAGCTAGTTTAGTGGAGGCTTGAGGAGTATTAGTATTCTTTGCCTCCTACCATTGTAATTGAATAAAAGAGCCTTTTGTAAAGGATAGGTGTGGGATGTTGTCAAATTGGAGCTTCTTTTGGAAATCTTCCTAGTTGTTTCTTTCTCTTTAACTTGGGCACTAAGCCTTCTCCGCAGAAATCTTTGTCCATCAACTCAGAGGTTGATTACAAGACGAGTCACGAATCTACTCGATGATAATCAACATTATACTATCAACTAAGTGCTAAAACATTCAATTCCATATGATCTTTTGAATTTCTTGTTCTTATTCTTTTCTGGTTTGAATCTTTGAAATGCTTTTGAATACGTTTGAGATCCTAAGGTTTTCACATATTGGACAACATGCGCTCAACTTGTTTTGCAGCCCAAAAGCCCGATTTGAAGCAGCCCAATAATTCTACCGGCCTTTCAACAAAATTTCGATATATCTAACATCTTTGTTTTGGTTACAAAACTCTTGTCGCAACGAAAATATGACTGGGCGCTTACTCTTAATAAAGTAAACATTTCATTTTCCTTGTTACTTCACCGGATGGTGTTATTGGAGATCGATAACTAGCTAGCTAACCTTTGTTTAGTGATCCATAATGTCTTAATTTTAATAACCCCATCTTCCATGTTGATCTCGGAATCGGGTCAAGTTGCTAGCATAGTAATGATAGTATGATAAGTATCAATTGTTTGCCAAGTAAGGAATTCATATGTGAATGATTAAGATCTCCTATGACATGTAATAATCAACTTATATTGTAATCAAACTTGGGGCAAATATATAAACACATATGCAGAAAGCCAGAAATCGATTAAAGCTAGAGAGGTACATATGCAGAAAGCCAGAAATCGATCAAAGCTAGAGAGATACATATGCAGAAATATGCATGTGGATCAATACACATATGAATGCTTCTAGAAACAGTAGCTGGGAAAGCAAGAAATGAATATATATATATATATATATATATATATATATATATATAGTAGTGGTAGTAGAGACTATACTACTACTGTTTACATGAAAAGTTTCAAGGTAGGATTGAATTTGATGGAGAATCTAGGAAAGACAAAATGTGATGTAAGGAAGAAAATTATGATATATATCCAACAAGAACGCTTACCCAAGCTCAGCTATCCCAGTCGTGTGGGTTGGTGACCATTTTAACCACTCAATCTTACTCTTATTCTTAGTCTTAGTCCTAGTGAACTTTCTCACCTATTAATAAATCACAGAAAAGTACACAAACTTGCAGCCTAAAGCTAAAGCCACACCAAATATTGATTTGAAATCAACATGATGCTCTGAAGCTGTCAATTCTTCAATATATTCCATAAAAATGCCAGAAAACGAAGAACTACAAATCATATATATAAACCAAGAACCCAAGATATATGGGATTTTGGGGGTACTATTACATACTTAATAGCTGGTTCTTACATTAATAATAGGGAAAATGACCGTTTCATACTAATTTAAGCACCTCGTTCTTACTTTTACGTAATGTTTTACACACACGTATTAACTACAACCACGTCTATAATTGTGAAAACGTGAAATGCTCACACCAATTTTGCAGACATTGTGTTCGAAGATTTGTACTAATCTTGCTAGCTTAAGACAAATCTTTTCAATTAATGTTCTTATAGCTGTTTTTGGGTGGGTTATCGTTAACTATTATGGATAGCTTACCAAACCAAAATCATTTTGCAAGTTGCAACCTAAATATGTAAATAGTTTGAAGGAGGATGCTACAATCACGATCACATGAAAATGAGAGATGACGAGAGGCGTAGAAAAGTGTTGATCAATACTAGTGTATGTATAAGCAGATAGATATAGATATATACAAATATTTTAGGGTTTAGTATATATATACGAATGGAAAGCGATAGTAGTAAATATCCAAACACAGATATATGTACGTTCCCATTGGAGTAGTCGAGTATAGTAGCCAGGCTAGGATTGGGTGGTTAGAAATGGGTGAAAGTGGTTGGAGTTTGAATCATATCTCATATCACATACAATATACATCTAAATTAACTAAGTTTCATATGAAATTATCAAAATCTGGTGTAACAGAGAGAACCCTTAACCCACGAGAATCGTGCGAAAACAATTGCCACTAATCTGTAAAATCTTGGACTTAAAATTATATATATATATATATATATACACAAATGGTGACAAAGAAATTTTCGTATCCACTTTGATATTGGAACCATTCTTAGTCAATGGGAGCTAACCCTCTTACTTGTTCAACAATCAATACGTGTTTAGTAATCGTAGTGGTGTTTTGGTAATTAGAATGGAGTTTTCATAAGAAGAAAAATTTGTCATCTTCACCAAAACTGGCTTTGTCAAAGTGTTAGCTGTAATTATCAGAATATAAAACGACTACCGGCGAATAACAATGGCTGCTTCTTCTTCAAGATTGGATGAATTATGCAGCTCCATTAATACCTCATCATCTTCTTCATTATCTTCGTCGTCTACGCGCGCTCCAAGCTTCTTAAGAATCGAATAGCTAGAGACTGCTGCACTTAAGGGTTTCTAGCGTTTTGGTTTAGTAGATTGCGAGTCTATATTCTAGTATAAGAATGCAGGAGAATCTTCCTCCAGGGTTCAGATTCCATCCTACAGATGAAGAACTGATTACGTATTATCTCGGTCGCAAGGTTTCTGATGTTAGTTTCACATCACAAGCCGTAGCTGTTGTCGATCTCAATAAGTGCGAACCTTGGGACCTCCCAGGTAGTCATTTCTGTTCTTATTTTGCTGCAGAAGATAGAAATCTGCCTTTCAATCATAATTCTCCTTCTTTTGCGATCTACTGTTACTATCATGCATTTCTGTATAAGCTCAACTTCTCTAATTATTTTCATCTAATATATACGTATATCTAAGCTGGAAATAATGCTGTCGTCTGTTGACTTATATATACACCCTCTGGCACACAGCCTAGCTATGATCCATATATTTTTATCAATTTCCTTTTAGAAATGATTTTGATCATCCTCTCAAGTTCTTCCTAAACCCTAATCTTCTTGCTAGTAATTAAGTTTATTGATGACTTTCAAATGCTTATTAAGCAAAATGATTAACTTTTCAACCGACAGTTAACATCTCTTGATTCCTGATCAAATCAAATTAGATTTGCTTTCTTCCTAATCATTTTATATATCTATATTTTTCTTGACGAACCACCAGAAGTTATAGACACGCGCACAAATATATATGTATAATTGTATATATACATAGCTGTATGCATATTATGTTGAACGTTTGAATATATGACTACAGAAGAGAGGGAATGCTATGCATATTTCTTCAAATTGTGTGTTAATAGACTACTGATCTGAAATAAATTGAAGCATTATAATTCACAGCATAACGAATTATGTTATATTGTTATATGTGGGTGCAGGCAAGGCATCTATGGGAGAGAAAGAGTGGTACTTCTTCAACTTGAGAGACCGGAAATACCCAACTGGACTTCGGACCAACCGAGCCACAGAAGCTGGGTACTGGAAGACAACTGGAAAAGACAAAGAGATACTTCGTCAAGGTGTACTGGTTGGGATGAAGAAGACCCTAGTTTTCTACAAGGGTAGAGCTCCAAGGGGTGAGAAAACCAACTGGGTCATGCACGAATACAGACTAGAAAACAAGCACCACCCCTTCAAATCCTCAGCTTCAAAGGTATCTACGAACGAACTCGATCAATTAGGTCATTTTTGGTTGGCAGACCAATAATAGAGGCTTGCTCTCTATATAATTAACAAGTTTAATTTATACATTACTTGCAGTACACTGATGGAATCTAGCTTTGAAACTATTTGCGAGCTAGGGCTAATTTTAGCCAGCTTTTACATGCATGCAGGAAGAATGGGTGGTTTGTAGGGTGTTTCAGAAGAGCATAGCATTGAAGAAACCACAGCAAATGACGTCTTCCTCACCGCAATCTGTCGATTCACCAGGCGAGACAAACTCAATGGTAAATGAATTTGGAGACGTGGAGTTGCCAAACTTTATGAACAACGTTGCAAATTCATCTAGCCCTGGGTTCATCAGCAACATGTCAATTCCACAAGGCAACAATTACAACATTATTGATAGTAAGATGATCAATAATGATGTTAACATGATGAACACTACTTTAAACATGAATAATTGGCTCGGGGCGAGAGAGGCAGCGGCTAGTGGTGCTATTCTTCCGGCAGCAGCACTCGGATCATGGCCATCTAGCTTGCTAAGTCCCTCGAATCTTTCGTCGGTGAACTCCTTGCTACTAAGGGCATTACAACTTAGGAGTAACAGTGCTAGTACTAATAGTACCATCTATCAACAACCGATTAGATCAGATGATGCAGCAGCTGGTCTGGAAGATCATTACTCATCTTTCATGGAGGCGCAACAACAACAGCAACGGCAGCCTGGATTAATGTCTCACTTTGGCACTGATCATAACATGAATTCGTCGAATGTGCAAGCTTCATCATCATCTAAGGATCAGATCATGGATTCCATGCCGCAGTCACAACAGCATCTGGAGCAACCATTCAACTTGGACTCCATTTGGTGAAGTTGCACGATCACCAAATATCTCATGAGCTAGCTAACATCTTAAACGACAATTTTCGACCGTATGTTAATCCGAATACGTACGTATATGAAAAAAAAAAAGAAAGAAAAGAAAGAAAGGAAGTATGACTCAGTAGTACAGCGACTTCATTCTCTCTCGTTCACCTTAATTACCACGCATATAAAAAAAAACTGTGTAATAATGTTTATATGTAAGCTGGTGTTGTTAATTAAGTAGCTAGAAATGCGCAATTAAGTATAACTACATGCATGCCATTACGCACTTTAATTATGTCATTTTTACGCTCAAAATATATATATATATATTTATAGCCCTTCTTGGCTGCGGACGTCCACACCAACGTTTTTGGTGCGGATTTCTATTTTTGCACCACTTTCCGATCGAATTTTCTCATCTCCACCGTCTAGTATCTAGATAATATTGTGCAGATCATCTATGCAAAATTTCAGCCAATTTGGTGATCGTTAAGACCCTCAAACTCGAGTCTTTCTAGTATGAACACAACCGAACAGAATTCAGTCCGTCCATTTGTTTTACGAGTTTGAGGGCCTTAACGATCACCAAATTGGCTGAAATTTTGCAGAGATGATCTATACAATATTATCTAGATACTAGACGGTGGAGATGAGAAAATTCGATCGGAAAGTGGTGCAAAAATAGAAATCCGCACCAAAAAATTGGTGTGGACGTCTGCAGCTGAGAAAATCCGAATATATATATATATATGCTAGCTGCTGGGGAAAACCCTAGTTTCACTTGTTGTACGTTATGCATGTAAGTATGCTCTTCTGAAATTTGCATAAGAAAGATAAGATTTATGGGAGGGGTTTTAATGAGAACCACTAAGTTGAGGACTAGTTAATGACTTATTCGTTTCACCCTTTTTTCGATCGCATATTCACATTTTGACCGTCTAGTTTGTAGATATATATGAGTAGATCATTCCTACAAATTTTCATCTAAATTGAAAATCGTTAAGGCATTCATAAATGTGATTTACAGATTATAAACATAAATGACTCCTGTTTAACATATTAGGATCGTTCATTGATATGATCTA
Organism: Fragaria vesca subsp. vesca; assembly: GCF_000184155.1. NCBI lineage: Eukaryota > Viridiplantae > Streptophyta > Magnoliopsida > Rosales > Rosaceae > Fragaria > Fragaria vesca. The sequence goes on along the minus strand of NC_020495.1, from coordinate 25,567,759 downwards.
GTCGATTCCGTAACGATCATCAATTTGGCTGAAAATTTGTATAAATGATCCACTTATATATATAGACCTAAAAACTGAACGGTTGAAATTGAAAAATATGATTGAAGAGTGGGTGTAATAAACCATATATTAAAAGAAAAAGTCATCAACTAGTCCTCAACAAGAAGGTCCTCATTAGAACGCCCCCCTAAGATTTATATAACAAAGAGATCATGGATCAAAAAATCTGAATGCAATGTTGCTTTACCTTCCTAAATTTCAGTGAATATATTGACTGACGGGGTTACATGATTTCTGGAACCATCTATTGACTAATGCAAACCCTTCGGTAATGGAGATCGAAGAACAGAGCTAGGAAACAAAGAGAAGAGAGGACACAAGAAAACTAAGAAAGGAAATGCATGTCGAGATGTAAATGTAATAAGCTATCGAAATGGATCAAAATTGAAATAGAAAAAGTTTGGGTGCAAAAATAAGAACATACGCCTTCATGGGCTCAGAGGAGAAACACCCTTATAACTAGGGCCCAACAAAGCGATGAAAAACAACCGAACGGTCCGAAGTCCGAACTCCAATAAGCGCGCTCTCCCTCTCTCTCTCTCTCCGCCTCTCTCTACCACTCTCTCGGTGAACAATGGCGGGAAAGCAAATCGCCGGCGACGGCCTACCGGCGAACATAGCCGGAATGTCGAAGAACCAGCTCTACGAAATCATGTCTCAAATGAAGGTATATAACCCTCTCTCGAATTTTCTTCTATTACTTAATCTTGCTTCACGAAATTGAAAATTCCCAATTGGAGTAATGTTGGTGTTTCAATTGCTTCGTTTTGTGAAATACAGAGTCTGATAGAACAGAACCAGCAGCAAGCAAGGCAGATCCTTATCCAGAATCCGCTTCTCACCAAAGCGCTTTTCCAGGTTTCTCAATTTCTAGGGTTTTACTTTTCCCCCTTTCTGTTTGAATATATCAATTTTTAGTTTTGAGACTATTTTGAGCATATAGGGTTTAGTTTTTGGCTATTTTTTTGTTTTTCTGCAAAATTGAGATGATTTTGTGTGATTTTGTTCAGAAAGTTGCTAACTTTAGTAGGAAACAACCTTCAATTTTCTATGTTCTGGATTGCTGTGTGGACATTGAGTTCAATGGCATTACTGATTAATGCTCTCTAACGGGTTTCATAAGTGAAGCGGCTTTTGATGAATGTATACCATTTGGTTGTCAAGTGCTGATATTAATTGTATTCTTTCACCAGGCGCAAATTATGCTTGGGATGGTCCGGCCACCGCAATCGGTATGCTTTCCTGTATTTGTAGAAGATGTTTATAACGGGTTGTGTTTTGTTTATATGTCTAAATTGAGGTTGTTTGTAGATGCCCAACATTCAGCCAGTGATGTCGCAGCATTCGCAGCAGTTGGTACAACCTACTCAGCAGTCTAACACTCAGGTGGCTCCCTCATTGCCAGGCCTTGGTGTTCAGGACCAACCAGGTCCATCCCAGATGCAAGCTCCTGCAAGAAAGCAATACCAAAACCAACCTACAATGCCTAGCTCATCGGCTGCTCCTCCTGCATTTAATCTTCAGTCTCAGCCCATGTCTTCATATCCTCTTCAGACCCAGCAGCAGCCTAAGGGACATCTGAATCCGCAAATGACCCCGGCATCTCTACCACAGTCGTCTCAACTTCCTAATCCTCCAGCACACCCTCATCATTCTTCACAGCCACCTCAACTTCATCAACCCCAAATGTCTTCTTACAACCAGCTGCAACAGCCATTACAGACAAGTGGAGGTCATCATATGCCCCTGCAACCACCATTGCCACCACAACCGAGACCTTCAATGTCTAACTTCCATCATCAGTATCCACCACAAATGGGGCCCAATTCGGGATACCAACATCCTTCACAATCCATGTTTCATGTAAGCTGAATTCTGTAGTCTCACTAGTTTCTATAAAATGTGTCAATATAAGAATCTTGGACTAATCGTCTTCATCAATGATCTTCTCAGTCAGGTACAAAACCCCCCACTAGTGTTGGGCCTTCATTTCCCCTGGGACAGCCACCACTTCCAAATCACCCACCACCTCAGTCCATGTATCAGGTATTCTTTCTATATCAAACAGAAAGTTTGATTTATCTGAATGGATGTGATCATTGTGTATTAGTTGGTATCTGAAAGAAAGTTTGTTTTATCTGAGGAATGTGATATCATATGATTCATATCAAATTCTTGATATCATTAAAATCATGCTCGAAGTAGATTGCATCCTGTTTATATATACAACCAAAGTTGGGTTCATGTCCCTTTCTCTCTTTCACGCTTACTTAAGTTTCCCCGAATGAACTACCGGTTGGGTTTTCATGGGTGAAGCATACCTGATGCTTTTTTCTTTGTTTTTTCTTTCAGGGAGGAGGTATGCATTTGGGTTCGGAGTACAGCCATCAAGTTGGAACTTCTATGCAAGCAGATAGAGGAACTTGGATGTCTGGCCCGCCGGAAAGTTCGTCAGTGCCACAGCTCTCAGGACCACCCTCGTTAGTTCCTGGTCAAATGCCTGGGAGCCAGCCTGCTCGCGGCACATCGGTAAAATAGCTACAACTGTTCATATCAGCTGGTGCTTTTATGTCTGAGTTTTCCCATGACCAATTTATTTTTCTGCTCATTGTGCAGTTGTCCCCTGAGGAGGAGAAGGCGCTGCTTCAACAAGTGATGATTCTTACCCCAGAACAAATTAATCTTTTGCCTCCAGAACAGAAAAAGCAAGTGCTTCAGCTACAGCAGATAATGCGCCAATAAGCTGATGAAATTATGAGTTTCCAGAAGGGAAGCGGAACAGCCTTGAGCTTTGATTTGCACTCTCTGACCAGAGATTTCAGTGTTTTATCCTTGGTGATTGAAGCACACAGTATCTATCCATAGTTGCGAAAGGAAAATGTTCCCCATTGATCACATAGTTATGTTCTAATCAATTGGCCATTGTATGCAGAACAGCAGAAGTTTATGCAAGAGTTATTCGAGACAATATTAAACAGTTTCAAATTGTAGTTTATGGAAATATGATGGCAATCATTTGCCGAAGTTTTCTTGCTTGGAATTTTATGACTTGTATTTCCATTATATTTAAGATTCTGGTCATAAACAGATTTCTGAATTATAATTCATCCAGTTATACTGCGCAAGAGTAGGGACTTCGGAGTTAAATTTAAGTCCACTGTATACACAAATCAGGAAAGTTTTACAAGAATAAATACAATGTCACCTAAATATACAACAGTGGGCTGACTGACTACAACAGCGGACGCCTTCTTATACAAGAGATACTGATTACATCTGTTGGTGAGGTATGTGGCGCGCTCTTCAGCTTCAATTGATGATATTCTGTTTCGTGTTCACTGTTTCTCTGTAAACGTCGAGTCCTCTTTGAGGAAGTCTCATTGTATCCATGCCAGAGTCTAAGCAGAAGCCAACACTCGTTCGCAGAAACCTTCAGTATTCAACGTTGTCACGAATTCTTGTCAAAACTGATCTTTCCTTTATTTTGTGGATTTCAATCTTCATCTTCCCAATCTGAGCCTTCATCATTGTAACTACCATCTGACTCCATGTCAGAATCTTCATCCTCACTCTGCAAACAAGAACAACCAAACACTTAGTCCCTCTTGCTGCATATAAGTACATTCACAGGCTCTTAACTTATAGAAGGTCCAAAAAGGAATGTGTTAACAGAAGCAGAAACTGTCCCAGAGGAGCATGCTAAGATTTCAATCTCCGACCCCATCTAAGCGCAACTTTCGTTATTTTGTTGATCACATTAACTAAGACAATATCTGGTCGTAGCATCATCAAAACTTGATAATAAATAAATAAGAAACAGTATCTCACTTGGTTAAATTCTGAGTCATGACCACTCTGATGGGGATCTCTTGAGCCCCAAGTTCTCTCATTGTCTACATCTTCAGAAATACCCTGATCAAAAAGCTATGGTCAAACACAAGGGTAAACACCAATGCAAAATGACATGATGCTATTGAAAAATACTGACTGTACATTTTTGGAAACAGCAATGAAATTTGTTCATTCATATTACTGGGAACATTCCAACTATACGAGTTCTTTATAAACCAATAATAATGTTGTCCAGGGAAGGTCCACAAATGCTTGGATCATATTATCAAAGCGGAGGAGGTTAAACCAATTGTGGTCAGTGGTCACCGATAGCGTTAACAAAGTATACATGTTGAGACATACAGAACCTAGAAATTTTATGACACGTGCCAATTGATTGGCCTAAGTGCACAAGCAACTGATGGGAGTAAATGGTAGACAAGACAAAACTTTCAGGAATGTAGGTAACTGAGACCAATCCATGATCCTCATGATTTACGATCATTTGGTAATGTAAATTCCATTGCTAGTTTACTACTCAACAACTTATCACATTGTAAACATCTTGTTTGTAACAAGTGCTGAACTACGATGCGAATAACTTATGAATTCAGCAAGAGTAATATAGTCTGGCTGTCCAAATTATCTTCTCAACCAATTGTTGCTGATTTGATCAACCAAAGTAGCCTAAACAATGCCATTATTAATTAACACAACATCAAGTATTGTATAGGAACATACACATGACTGCATATGAGGGTAGTAGAAGCATAGCAAATTATAAGCTATAACTTACAATTTCAGATCTCATTTGCTCTATGGTCCTCTCCAATTCCTCTATGTGCTGACTGAGAGCCTACATGGATACATATAATATTTATGGGTGAGGTGAAGAACATATCAAAGAGAAATATCAGATTCAACAGAGAAACTGGGAAAGAGTAAAAAACTGAAACCTCATGGCGTTGCATGGCCACCGAACGTTTCAATGCCTTCGCCTTAGTTAAAAGGTTCCTTGGCCTCAAGGTAATGGGACGTTGATAATTCTTTCCGCGATAGTATATAAGAGCGTATCCTTTGGGAACTCTTTCTATAGCCACCAGTATGCCACCACTCTCATATTCCAACAACCTAGCTGAATCTTCAACGAAAGCAAGCGTCTTCTGTTTGGATATTAATTTAACTAGTTCCCTGTGCTTCCAGTGCAAATGCATGTTTTCGATGACACCATCAAAAACACCACGTATGCCTGGTACATTATGAAATAAAGACCATCAGTGTTTCAGTTCAAAGTTCTATCTTGACTCCAAAAATATAAATGATCACTCACCAAGAGGCAAGTATGCTTTCATTCTTAAGCCAACCCTGCGAAACATAACGCGTTCCTCATCAGTGATGGTTTCCTGATCGTAATCAGGACCGGCAGGAAGCATTGCTGATTCTATCTTGTTCAGGAGACTCTCTGCTCTAAGCTTTTTAGCTTGGGCCTGTTAGCGAATTCAGATTTTTAAACAACGTCAGAGACAGATGTGTATATAAACATATTAGTCATACCCAAGTCGTAAGTAAGGGCTATTAATGATGTCTTTTGGATAAGAAAACATTACATAGGATGTACAAAGCCTATCTCCTAAAGTTTGTCTATCAACACTGGATACACAAGAGGAAAATATTAAGAGACTATATCACCACCATCTTCTCTCATATAAATATTTAGAAGATGTCCAGGTTGACCACCTTTTTTTTTTGGTTGACTACTTTCAACCACTACAATCCATCCAGCAACTAGAAGCAAAGTATTACTAAGCATGCATACCTTTAATGCAGAACAGGCCCTTTTCTGGTGATAACTATAAATCTTCCTAAATTCAAACAAAAATTATGTAATATACTTTTTGTTTTGTCTCTATTATGTCAGGATACTATAAATTCATGTCCAGAAATATTTCCCTGCTTGAGCACGTTATTGTCTTGCATATCATCAAGTGTAAAATAATAATAATAATAACATTACAACTATTTAATCCTCATCTTGTGTAGTCACCCTACATGAGGTAAGGCCACTGTGATTCTCACATGATTAGCTGCATAACTATTTCATAGCAAATATGATGTTCTTTCACGTTTATTTGACGTAATGTTGGCAGAATAGAAAGAGACCAACTAAGAGAAGCAGAGAGGGAAAGAGAAATGGCATAGGGGAGCGGTAAACACTAAAGGAAGGATACTTACAACGCCTAACTTATGCTCAATTCGTTTTGCACGCCTGGCCATCTTAGCTTTTGAATCTTCTTCAATCATCTTTTTACGTTCTTCAGCAGATATTTCTCTTCCCCACCGGGCTTGGGCCTCGTAGAACTCTGCCAAAGTTCCTGCAAGTGCCTGTCCTTCCTCTGTGCTTGAAGCAGCTGCATCTATTGGTTTGATACGCACTATCTCTTCAACATCTTGAACCTGTTTTGTTAGTTCCTGTCTTTCAGCCAGAGCAGTAGCTACAGTTGTTGGGACAAAGTCCTTCCCACGGTAAATGACAATGTAATACTTGTTTCGAAGTAGTAAAACACCACCTGTTAATGCCTGCAGTATAGAATAAATTTAATATTATTACCTGTTGAAGTTTATCTTGCACAAACAACCAGGTAAAAAATGAAAAGCTGAAAGGATTTTTAATTTAATATTATTACCTGTTGAAGTTTATCTTGCACAAACAACCACGTAAAAAATGAAAAGCTGAAAAGATTTTTAAAAATGAAAAAAAAAATTGGAAAAAAAGAAAAACCTATAATGATCGCTTTAGTTTGCCAGAGATTCATAAAAGTACCTATCTACAAGCTTGCCAATAATCATTACCGAAAGAGTGTGATACGTTCCCTTAGAGTGGCTATGGTTCTCATTTGCATTGTGAGAAAAGCAAAGTTTATTTTGCAGATTAAGCTCGAGAAAGTTATAGCATCAAGATAAGTAGATATGTTGAACAACAACGAGGCAAACAGGTAATTATACCAAACATAACATCTAAATCATTAATTCATTCATTTCTGTGGATCTGTAAGGAAATCAGGGTCATTTTGATGCCCAAACGAAAAGCTCTTAAGAACACTGCATGCCACAGAAGTAACCATCATAAAATGAACAACACTACAAGGGCTGGATGCCACACAACTAAAGTATCTATAAATCTATAATCCGAGCCGCAGTCATAAGTTTGGGGGTGACCTAATGGATTCCAAACAAAAGCTTACAACCATCCCAACCTGAAAATCTCAAAGAATGCTGAGCCACCTTGACTTATAATTCAATAATGTTCTTGTAGAAGACACTACGTTATTGAAACTAATTTTTTTTTTTGGTTTTGTTTTGTTTTGTTTCTGAAGAGAACCATTACTGGAACAACTACCATTTCACATAAAAAGATAACCCTGACTTCTAGTACCGTAATGTTTCTCTGAACATTACAATGTTTTTCAAGTGGTGAGTTTTGACTCAACAAAATAAACTAAAATGCATATTTTTTTTCTGAGAACTAAAATGCAGCATAAAATTGGGAAAAAAGTACCAAAAGTAATGAACAAATAATGTAGGATGAACCTTCAGCTCCTCGGCCATTATTTTGTTGTTTGTATTCTGGATACCTCGTTTGACAGCAATCTTCGCCACAGAGCTTTTCTCCCAAACCTTAAGTATAGCAGAAGCTAACCCTTGATGGTTTCTATTTCTCCCTTCATCAAGACATCAAGAATGAAGTGTCACCATGTGTTGACATGCCAAACTAGAGTTAAAAAACGAAAAACCAAAAAGAAGAGAGAGAGAGAGAGAACAGAAGGAGAATTTACCAAGGGCAAAATGACATGGAATCGATTTAGCAAGCTTCCGTAAATTAGTCATCTCTGCATTAGTCAGCCGTGATCGCATCCCAGTAGGAAGAAGCCTGAAAGGTGTTTTGTAACCCGGAATTGTTTTAGGAAGTAAATCAGCATCAACAGGAAGTATTCCTGTACCCCAATACTCAACAAAACGAGGACCTAATTCATCCAATAGGCTGTTGAATTCAGCTTCTTCATCAGTCATCTTTTTTGGAAGAGGTTCTGGAATTTTCACAGCTTGCTCAGTCTTATCTGGAGCTGAAGTCGCATCGTTGCCACCTCTCGTTACCGAAGTTTCAGCTGATGAAACATCTGGGATGAAAAGAGCATCTCCTCCCCTACCAGCGGGTTCAGATTTAGAAGGGCCTTTGTAATTACTCCCGCGATACACAACCATGACACTTCCTGATCTCCATAAAACTAAACCTCCTGTTCGACGCTGACCATCACTAAAGGCAGTCAGTTACATTACAAAAGGAAATAGAAAACAGTAAGCATGAGAGTTTGGCAAATGCACATGAACCACAAAACACATACACACAAATCTCAGAACTTAGACCACATCTGCATAAGCAACACGAATTTGTCTTTTAGTAGCCAAGAGCAAAATTGAAGCCTAAATAACAAAGTCCAACTGCAGTTTATTTTGCTTACTAAACTCAGTCAACTTAAACAAAATGAAAAGGACGATGGATCAGAAGAGTGTACTAGGTTTCTTATGCGAAAACAAGAGTAACTTCACACACACCATAATTAGTATCAATCAGCTAGGAAAATACTCCTCATTTCTACTACATTTGACCATGAAGCCCTCAGAAATGGATCAGGTATGGCAACAACTCGTTGTACTAGTTCATCACTAACCAAACTAGTCCTTTCGATATATGCAGATTCATAAACTACCAGTTCATTACTAAGAAAACAAGACGTAATCTCCTAACTTGTATTCAGCAAGAATTACATTCAGAAATGCAAAACGTATACGAAAATTTCAAGAACTTAACGAACCTCAACGATCTCATGAGCAGTCTTCATATCATGAGCCAGAACCTCATGAAACTTGAGCCTCACCAGCTCCTCCTTCCTCCACTTATCATGAATCTTCTCCAGCACAGCCTGCGTAATCCCGGCTTTCGGCACACTGATCCTCTCCCTCAAGACCATCCCCAGCCTCCTCAACCGCCTCAGCTCCTCATCCTCAATCGTCAGCTCAGCCAAGCTCGGCGCCTTCGACCTCCGAGCTTTCCTCATCCCCTTCACCTCCTCATCTTCACTCAACTCCTCCTCCTCCTTCTCCCACGGCAGCGCCACGTCGTCGTCTCCCTTCTCCTCCGCGAGTATATAATCCGGCCGCACCCACTCCCGCTGCAGCAAATCGCCGAGCTTCTCCGCCCCGCTCGCCGCCGGCATTGAATCCAATTCAACACCGTCACCGCTTTCCTCCTCCTCCTCGTCATCGCCTAGCCCTAGGTTCCGCAACCGGAACACGATCCTCTCTATCGCGCTCTGGCCTTTGTCCTTGTCGACGTACCTAGCCGCATTACTACTCGGCTTCTCACGGCCGTCGGACTCCTTGACTCTGTCGCTGAATTTCTGACGTGGCGGCTCCGCCGGAGCTTGACCGCGAGACGGCCACTTGTTGAGCCAAGGCGCCGTGGAGGAGGAGGAGGAGGGCTTGGACTTGTGCCTAGCGTTGGGGTTGCCGCCGTGCTCGGTGGTTCGGAGAGCGGAGAAGGGCTTGAGGATGCGAAATGAGGGTTTTAAGAGGAGGTGGAGTGAGGAAGGGGAGTGAGAGGTGAGCGGGAGTGAGTTTCGGAGTGGCATTTCGGAGATTTTGGCGGTTGCGAAGGCCATTTTGTGTGGTTGGAATGAGCTGAGGTTTGGAATAAGAAGGTTATAGTGGTTGGTGGCGGAGGTGTTTGAATTTCAGGGGCATTGTTTTGAGTGTGATTGCTCGGAGCTCAGAGATAGAGAGAGGGGCGGGGAGGTCGGGGAAGACTGTCTGTTTGCATAGAGATAAGATATTTCTCGGGAAATTTTTGGATAATTTTTTCCGTCGTGTATAAATAGGAAAATTTAAACGGGGCGCGTTTGTAAAATTCAGTAGTTGGAGCACTCTATACTGTAAATATAAATGTTTTTTTTTTTTATCGAGTTTCGACAAAAATAAAATTAGGTTCGGAGACTACCCGTATTAAAGGATCATGCCAAGTTTGTCTCTCACACAGTTTCGAATTTCGATGAGAATCTTTAAATTTGAAGACTAATCCGTATTAAAGGATAATGTCACTATATGTCTTCTTAACAACAAAAAATTAATTGAGATTTAATTTTCATTAGCTAAATTCAAATATGAGTATAGAGGAGTATAGAGGTTTTACATCTAAATTTTTACCAACACAAATCACTGAGCCGCCTACTTTTTGTAAAATATGAAAATATTAACTGTTCAGCAACGCTGTCAGTGAACGGTGACATGTTGGATAATTTTATCAGTAGTATGTGTATATGAAAAATTTGAACGGGTATGCTTGTAATTTTCATTAGTTGGAGCCCTATTGTGTAAATTGTAATTTTATCGTCAAATATTAGAAAATGTTAAGAGCGCTCTTCTGCAAAACCATTTTGGAGTGTCGAGCAGCGCCACCGTCAGCTGTTGAGCCACACTGGTAAACCACCGTCTCACTCTCTCATTTGCTTCTTTGGTTTTTAGTCGAATCTGTTGATTTGATACTGATAGTTACACCGATAATTTGGTCTCTTAATTTTTTTTTTTCTTTCGGTTCGTTTTCTATCGCAATTTCAGAACCAGACAGTCTCTCACTCATTCTCAGACCCCAGAGGCTTGTTTGGCACAAAAGTAAACTTTCTGGGTTCAAACCCAGTTGTTCTTTGTTAATAGTCTCATTTACAATTCCTTGTAATTGCTAATGGCTCCGATTTGAGTGATTTTATATGTGAGTTTCATCTGAAATTCTCAGTACCAGACAAAGTTCGAATATTTTTTCTTTTTAGTTTGTATTTTCTTTGTCAAAATGGGTAATTTCATCGACATGCTTTGACAGAATGACGCAATGAGATTGTATAGCTTTTAAACTAGAACCAACTGAAATTGTACTGTCATGTGGTAGCTTTGTCCTGTGATTAAATTATAAAGTTGAAGACTTAGTGCTATATGAATCAGCTTGATATGATGGTATTTACTATTTTGTGTTTTGGTCCATCTAATTTAGAAATTGATTCTCCTATTTTGAAGCACTCGAGTGTCGAGTTTTTATCTAATTTGGTGGCAAGTTGAAGCGTGCAGGCGATAGGTGGTGCTGTTCTTGGACATTGAGGAGCAGGTGATTGTGGCATGGTGCTATGAATTTCTCTTCTCTGCTACACTTTCAGTCCCTTTCCAGATGCTTCTACTTCTTTCGCCCAGCAGCAGCTCAGAGGCTTGGCCACCACTTGCGCACTCCCAAGAATCTCACTTCCCTCCATTTTCCTCCTGTAAAATCCGCAAAGGGATATTGTAATCTATCCACTAGTGTTCACTCAGCATTACCGGTACTTGTTCATGCCAATGGAGATTTGCTGATTGATTCAGGAAAGCTTGAAGAGAAAACAGTAAATACTAACCCTTCAAATGGTAGAGTAATGCTCATTGATGGCACATCCATCATTTACAGATCATATTACAAGCTTCTCGCCAAGTTACACCATGGCCACCTGACACATGCTGATGGAAATGGAGATTGGGTGCTGACCATATTTACGGCGCTTTCTCTTATAATTGATGTGTTAAAGTTTGTCCCTTCCCATGTGGCGGTGGTGTTTGACCACGATGGAGGTTCATTTGTTCAAACTGGTGTTTCATCCAAAGAGAGTTTTAGAGGAAAAGGCATGAACTTTCGTCATACTTTGTACCCCGCATACAAGAGCAATCGCCCCCCTACACCAGATACCATTGTTCAGGGACTTCAATACTTGAAAGCATCCCTCAAATCTATGTCCATCACAGTGATTGAGGTTCCAGGTGTGGAAGCTGATGATGTGATTGGAACATTGGCTGTTAGGAGTGTGGATAATGGTTACAAGGTACGGGTTGTCTCCCCAGACAAAGACTTTTTTCAGATCTTATCTCCTTCCTTGCGTCTTCTACGTATTGCTCCCCGTGGCTTTGAGATGGTTTCATTTGGAATGGAGGACTTTGCTAAAAAATATGGAACCTTGCAACCCTCTCAATTTGTTGATGTGATGTCACTTGTTGGTGACAAATGTGATAACATTCCAGGAGTTGATGGAATTGGGAACGTTCATGCTCTGCAACTCATAACTAAATTTGGTTCGTTGGAGAATTTATTGGAGAATGTGGATCAAGTTGAGGAGGAACGAATCAGAAAGGCCTTGGTAGCAGGTGCTGATCAGGCTCTTTTGAGCAAGAACTTGGCACTATTACGTTGTGATCTTCCATTCTACATGGTACCATTCAATACAAACGATCTGGCATTTACGAAACCTGAGGATGATGGAGAGAAATTCACGAGTCTCTTGACTGCCATTAGTGCATATGCGGAAGGGTTTTCTGCTGAGCCAGTCATAAGGAGAGCATTTTACTTATGGAACAAACTAGAAAACCATGACCAAGTTTCCTAGTTTTGAAGTAGGACGGTCTCTGGAGAAGAGTAAGAAGCTTAGGAAACACACATGTAGCATAAGGCCCACCATGGATTTTGTTTGCACTTTGCAGTATTTTGATACTCTGGTGTACAAACTCAAAATAGCATCTGAACACGATGGAATGAACTGATCGCTGAAGGTACCGAACCCGATGTAATCTTCGTTTATTAATGAAGTTACTGTGATCACATCGAAAGGTTTTTCTTTTATTTTGGGAGAGAAATAAATAATTCATTAATCAAGGGCAAACCTAATTACACAGCCTGCAAGTGCAAGACCGAACAATATTAATAACAAAGAGCATATGTCTCTAACTCGATCAAACTAGAAAGTAATAGGAAACCAATAGCTCGTTAGTCTATGGACCGAAAACATGGGTGTAGGAAGAGGGGGGCGAGAAGGGTATATAATCTTTGGTTGATTAGCTAAATTTTATATATAGAAATGACCCTCCTAATTAAGTTCTAACAAATAACATTACTTCCTTTTCTTACTTTTTTTCTAGTTGTAGTGTTTGATAAATTCCTTCTTAGTTTCTATAAATACAAATGAAACAGGAATTCATAATTGATGCTTCTCTAATGAATCAATATAATGAGGTAATTTATATAGTTAGGTATGAGTCAACTATTAAAAGATTTTATATGAAGCAACTAGGTTATCAATATTTTGTCTTACCTTAATAGCCACTTAAGTCATGACTCTTCTAAATTGAGTTTCTAGCTACGTCACTGACCGAAAGCCTTATATCCAAAAATAAAAATGCATCAATACAAATAAATAATATATCACATTGAAATGTTAGCTGTGGTGATTTAGCATAATTTCTTTAGTCAGTGATTAGCATAATTTCTTTAGCAGTGATTAGGTGTAGGTCACTGCATTTACGGGGCTAGAACAGCTATACTTTGAACTGACGTTCATTAATTTTGGTCTTTTGGCTGTAATGTTAATACTTTAAGCTCTTCATTATATTTGGTTACTTCGAAGTTCTTGTTCTTGTTGGGGCTGCTATGGATAAATACTAGAATTCTTGATAGAGCGATTTAAGCAAATTAAAATCTAGTGTTAACTGTCAATCGAGTACATGACCCATAACAACCAGATTTCAGAACATACAGATTACTCTAAGTAGCACTTGATTTCTCAAAAAGCTAAGAATCTAATTAAAGGACTACATTTGCTGCAGAAAGTTGATCAGGCATCTATGACCCATATACAGTTATGCAGCAAGATGGTGACCTGAACTGTATAGGACTCAAATGTACATACTCTATACCTGTAAAGGTTTTCATGTCATATATAAACACCCAAAACAAACCCATTATAGATAAAACTCAAAATTGAAAAGGGCTTAGACTCCAGAAGATCTTCTGCTCAGGGAAGGAGACGAATCGAACATTTCCTGACCAAGCTCCTTTATCTTGTTAAGAAGAAGTGCTTGCTCAGTCTCAAGCTGAACCATGTACTCTTCTTGCGTATCTTCGAGGCTTTCTAACTCAGACATAGCTGTAGACAGTCCTTCAAGATTCCCATCCTCAATTAGACTCTGAAACTTCATCATCGTTTGTTTCATCTGAACAAACTCGAGAGTTAGAATGGGGTTGAGATTGTTTGAAACATTTTTTGCACAAGCGCTAAGATGAGCAAGTCACAAGTCTCATTTACCTCGCAAGAGATTCTGTGTGCTCTGTTTATGGACGGATTAGACTCCAAGCTTGATTTTTTCTCTAAGTCTGGGACTTTTCTTGTGATCCGAATATGGATCTCTCCCCTCTTCACACCTTGAAGGGGTATCCACTTATCTGACATCTGGTTAGGAGGCAGTCTCTGATATTCAACAACACAATCACCAATGCTTGATGTTGGTAATAAAGCATTGTGGTCTTTTACATGCAACTCTAAGGGGCTTCCATCATCAGGGAATTCCAAGGTCTGATTCCAGTGGGGATTCAGTGTTTTAAACATAACCTGCAAGGCAAGTCATTGCAGAACTTGTCAACTTGATCCATGGAAACCAACCATTATAGTGTTTCAGAAACATGAAAAAAAAAAATCATAGGGTAAGCGGCAGTGAAAAGGCATCTACCATCTCATGACAATGATGTGGAACATTAATACTTACCTTTGTTCTTTTCTTCAAGTTTCCATACTGAACCCTCACGTATGGATCGCTTGTCCCTCTGATATCAGCAGCAATAAGGTCTTTTGCTTCAAGGAGAACAAGTTCAAGCCATCCATTATTTGAATGCATAGTCGAACCCTGAACATACCAAAGAGGTGAAAAGGCAGAAAGATTTAGTAACCAACACAGATATCAGAACTAATAAGTTGATACTTGTATAATCATTCACTTAATTTTTATAATAACACACCCTTGATCCATCAGAGCCTTCAGCTCTGACTGCTTCTATTTGAAGCCTGAGTTCTCCAGAATTCACTTTTTCTAGAGGGACCCAAACATCCCTGACTGATCCCTCGACCAGTCCCTCCAAATTAACTCGTGCACTACCAATGCTGTCATCACCGAAGGTATCTTCACTGTAGCATTTTACCATCAGTAATTCACCTCCACCTATCTCATCGAATTCAAACTTCTGATTCCAAAGAGGACTCAAAGCATGAGCAGTCCTTGTTCTTTGGAGAATCTGAAAAGAATGTGCCAAAATATGAATAACATTTACAGTTTTCTGCAAGTACATACAAACGAAGGGAAGCAAAATGTCTACCTTTCCATACTGCAATTTAACATATGGAGCACACTTTCCAGATCTGTCTTTTGCAATAAGATCCTTTCCTTCCACAACA
This sequence comes from Fragaria vesca subsp. vesca, assembly GCF_000184155.1. Taxonomy (NCBI): domain Eukaryota; kingdom Viridiplantae; phylum Streptophyta; class Magnoliopsida; order Rosales; family Rosaceae; genus Fragaria; species Fragaria vesca. The sequence continues at coordinate 25,552,532 of NC_020495.1, read as the reverse complement.
GTTATGTTAACTTTCCTTCCGGTTCTTGGCAGAAAATTTGATGACCCAAAAAGCGAATTTTGTGAGATAAAGTTGTCCAAGACGTGTGAACCATCAGAAAATTGCCATTCTTTAAGGACGAGCTTCACCGTCAACTGCATGATGTATGGAGCAAAAATACATTGATAAATCTCGTTTGGAAGAAAGCAAGTAAAAAAATAGAGAACCAGGCATAAAACTTAAAATTGTTACCTCTCCAGAGTGTACCCCCTCAAATGGAACAATTATTTCAACTTCATTTCCACAGAATGCAGCATGTTTGGCTATTACACCAGAGTCAGGTCCTATCGCCCAAAAAATGGTAGAATCATCCTCAACATACTTCACCTACAAGGAAACAACAATTAAACTCAGTTGACACTCAACATGGTGATATGATAAGGTTACATTTATCAGTCTATCACTGTATTTTCAGAATTAAATTAAGCACGGTAATAATAGTACCTTAACTTCACAACTCGCCAGATAGTCGTACTTCACATTGTTTGGTGTGCATTCATAAAGATTAAATCGAAGAGTACCGGCTTCTTCATGTAACACCATATTAAATTTTGAATTCCATCTAGGATTTGAGCCAAACTTCAAATCTGTTCTTCTCGTTAACTGCCCAAGCTCAACCTCCACAAACGTCTGCAGATCTCTATCAACAAAATGCTCTTCTGAAGTTCTATCAAATTGCCTTCTGGATGGGCTTAATCTCAAGCCATTCCTAGAAAGTTTACTGGCTGAAACGACTGTCACATATATAATACCTCCTACCGCCTTTTTCCTCAGACTTACTGCTGGCATAGAGTAACAACGGCGGCGAGGTTCAACCATTGTCTTAACCAAGGTGTCAGTAAGAATTTTAACCTATGAGAGAGAAAAAAAAAAACTATTATTTGTAAAAGTAAGAGACTTTGAAGACATTCAGTACAAAAAAGTTATCATGCTTGAGAGCCAAACCAGCCAAGAAGAAACGCCAGGAAGCTCTGTAGCAGGTAGTGATTGGCTTCCACCACTACCAAATGCAACTCCTATCCTCACATCAGGAACTGACAGAAATGAGTACAAAATCGATCTCCCATTCAAAACTGGCATCAGGAGAAGCTGCAAAATGCAATATACCGGATGAAGAACTCACCAAATAAAATAAACCTTAAAGGCTTAAACTGCTTCAGAGTGATGCACAACAATCAATGCTTTCCAATATGATAGCCATGACTCAGAGAAGGAAAAGCAAGCTAAGTTCTATGTCTGTGTATATATAATTTCAGATGTAAAATCAGTTTGAGATGTACTGTACGAGAAAAAAGTATGAGATGAAGCTGCTTAACATACATCTCCCTTGATGTGAAGGCTATTTATAACAATCCGTGCAGTCCCCATAAATGGTTTGGCAAGCTTGGCAAGCAACAAAATACTCATATCAGTTGTGTCCCAGTCAAAACCCAAGCGCATGATTCGCTGTAAAAAAGCAAACAGAAATACATTCTTCAAATCTAAGCTCTGAGAAGAGAATATGAAACATTGATGAAGTAATAATTTAAAGTCAACAAACAGAAACATCTCTACCACCTAATATAAACCTCAATTCTAAGCTATAGCAATATAATTCAAGAAAAAAAAACTACAAAAAAAGTTTGAGAACTACAAGTAAAATAGAAACCAAACCTGATCACCTGATGTTGACCAACGTGTCCCATGAAGGCCCAAGCTTGGAGGGCTTGAACCCAGTGAAAACTCTTGCAATTCAATTCTTTCCTACATGACAAAATGGTTACTCTTTAGTACACTCATTAATATATCACTAGAGTGAAAACCAACTCTAAGGTTAAACTTCAAACTGAAAAAGGTAAGTAGAGGAATAGATCACTTACTATAAGCCTTGATTTTCTGTGCTTCAGCCGTTTCTGCAAACAACACTTAAACTAATTAACTGGATAGAAACTTTTGCTTTGATTGTACAATGTACAAATTGAGACATCCTACCAAAAGTGGAAAATGATAATAATAATGACCACAACATCTTCCAGCATTATAAGCATGCAGTAAGTGAATGCAAAAGAAACTCAAAGTCTAGCAACTAATGAGTTTTCTGAAATGATAGACTTTTCCTTGATTTGTATAAAAAGCTGATGGAAGGATGTCATGATCATGAAACACAAGTGGCACATTTCTCTAGGAGCGTCTTTCAAAAATATCGGTTCCATAAGATGCAAATGTAACTAAGTAAATAAAATGCAGCGTAGTATAAATTGACACTACCGAAAAGCAACAATATAAGATTATTCTCACCTCAACAATCGATGAAAACCTCAATGAAAGCTTTGGGTTAATATAGTTGGGCCATACTTCCATCAACAGCTTATTCAGCCACTCGCAGGGCTCCAATGGCGTTATGGGCTACACAACCAAAAGGATCACAAACAGAACATTCAGCATCAACAAGTACAGATTATATACAATAAAATAGGAATAAATGAGACCGAACAACACACCGAGGTGTTAAGTATCACTCTCTTCCACTTCTTGTTCAAATCTTCAACTATGATTCGACGCTGATAGTTCCCATACTGCAGAAAGAACAAGTGACAGCTTATTTTCAGTGAAGTAGAGTGGTAACAACTCAAAGTTCTGATTTGCGATTTGCTAAAAATAGTACATACTTAAATTGAACTCAAATCAGTATTAAACAATCTCAACCAAAGATAAATTATAACTAAAAATAAACTAACCACCAAATCATCCATAAAAGGAAAACTTGAAAAGAGGGCAATCAGATTCCCACCTCCACAAAACACAAACAAACTACAATTTCATCTCACTCTACCAAATATAAACAAAATTTGAAACATCTCATACTCCAAAAAAATCAACCAAATGTCACATTGACCTGAGATTCACCTACAAATATGGAAACATAAGCTCAAGACCAACCTGAACAGTTGCCCAAACAGCCGCCGCAAGTGGGACCCAGTTGGAGAAGGAGAAGACCCATCTCTCAATAGCCCAAAGAAGCAAAACCAGAGGAATCAAAACAGGAACAAATGGCTTCTCTTCCAACACATAGTTGAAGAACTCCACAAAATCCTCAACCTTCAACCCTCTCTTCTTCTTACTCATTTGATCACAAACAAAATGAAGAACCCTCCTCTGGAAAACACTTCACCTTCTTCCTTTCATCAACAAAAGCTCAGAAAGCAATCAAGCTATGATCTTTGTGATAAAATTTATGTAAAAAAAAAGTTATGGGCGAAATGAGTAAATGGGCATTAAGTTATGGAATGAATATGAAATGGGATGACTCTTTTTTTTTTCAGTTAAAGAAAGCTGAAACGGTGATGGTGGAAATTGAAGCAGCTAGCTATAGCTCTCTTCGTTTTTCATGGAGAAGAAGAGAAATTTAATATAAGAAAAAGAGACGCAGAGAGAAGCAGAAAAGTCAAGGCCAGAAAAAGCCGAATAAACTAAGCGTTTTTTTAGTGAACTACTATGAAATTGTCCGAATTAAACATCAGCTTCTTACAAAAGCCCAAAAAGTGCTTTTGTTCCCGTGAAAGCGCTTTTCCCACGTGGGTCCCACCCCCAAGTTCCCAAAACCGCTTCTCGCTCCTTGCCTCTTGATGGCGGGAAGGTTATTCATTGGCCGTTGGACCCGTGATATTGCAGCTGGACCGTTGGATGGGGGAGAGAGTTTACTCTGGTGTATGTGAGATACACCATGGTTTGGTGTGAGTGCGACTTTTGCGTTTTGACCCGTTGACTCTGCGGAGAGGGGCGTTGGTTGTTGGTGGTGGTTTGTCAGAGCTGGTTGGCGATTGAACGACGAACGTTGAAGCGGGGACTGCCGTACGTGGCGGCAAACCATTCGCTGCGCTGGTTAGGGAAATGATTGGGTGGTGGGAAGCACGCGCCGGAGGGCCGTACAAGTCTGAATGCTTGTGTGGATCTAAAATGGTGGGATTGTCTTTAGGTAGCATAACAAGGTCTACTTTTCTAATGGTATTTGGGACTTTCTAGAATCAATCCGCCATTGAAATCTGATTTTTGTGTAACCCCATTGACGAGCACAACCAGGGTCATGCACTCATGGTTTTCTTTTGCTTCTTTCTCTAATCACGATTAGTGGATGAGGTTAATTAGTCAGATATGAAGAGACAAGTAGGGTTGTTAGAGTTGTGTTCTCACTTGAGTAGCATACATCGATAACAACGGTATGAGTATGAGACAAGCAGAGTAGAGGGAAGCGTCATTCATCAATCACGTTGTGTTCTAATTTGATTTCATTGTAAGATATTCTATAAGTTTACTGAAAACGACATAAAAATATTGATTTGATCGAATCCAAAATTTGAGAGACTGCGAGACTATATATAGATGAAATCAAATCATCAAATTATAATATCATCGTGACGATCGTAATAACAAACAAAACTAATTAAGATCATTACAAGATGACAAATTTGAAGTACGTTAGACTAAAACTCGATGAATCAAATCCATAGTTGGTTGCTATACATAGTAGATGAAATCAACTAACGATAATATATCATTAAAGATATATGTGTGCTTTCTTTGAATGATATATAACAGCTAGCACATCAATCCTTTTTTTCTAATTCTCATAAAAAGTTGCTCCACCAAAGGCGGAGTTGAGGGTACAAAACCTAGGGTTTGGTGTAAGACGGCGATGAGAACCGACTGCGGGCTCTCTCAACGACACCTCGTCTCTCCTGGTGAGGCGTTCGGTGGTGGTGATTTGTTGCTGAGCACGAAGACTCCTCGGTTTTTTGCACGGCGGCTACTCTCTTCAGTGGAGACAAGTGACAATGCACATCTTCTTACGGCGAGCGTGGGCGGGTGACGCGAGTTTGGCATCGACAGGGGAAGAGGTCTGAGCCTTGGATATGAGTCGACGACGTCGATATTGATTACCCTGAGAAGCGGATCTTGCTCTCAAGATAGCGAGTCCCAGCTCTAAAGAGGGGCGGCAACGGTTGCTTGTCTCTAGTGGCACAACAAGGCCGAGGAATCATGATAGCATGGCACAGGAGACCGCTAGATTGATTTAACGGCATGGCGGCTCTAGCGGTTCTAGATTAGGCAGGTTCGGTCGGATTTGGCAAAGAGGTGGGTACCATGTGGGCTGGGCTTTTGCCGTTTGGCCCATTGCTTCTATCTCTTTTGTTGGGCTTGATTTTGAACCAAGCCTTGACCAGATTGTTGTGGGCTGTCTAGGGAAAATATCCCTTTTAAATTCTATCAATTCCTCTCTTTCTTTTCAATTCGATGAAATGTACACTAGATTGTTGTGGGTCTTAGACCTGATTCGATTGAAAGTTGAGTCATTGTTGGAATTTTGAAGGTTATATGTTTTCTAGTTGTTATATCCATTTTTTTATATATAGTTTTGAGACTATTTTTTCAATTCTTAGATGTAGTTTGATTTTGCTTTGATATGCATTTATATGATTTTTTGAAACATTCATGCTTGACCTTTTGGTCATCATAATCTTTGATCAATTGAGCTTTTTCCTTTCCCCTCAAGAAAAAGAAAAAAGATATATAACAGCTAGCAAAGACCTAGACTTCCTCATTGTTATCTAGAAGCATATATATGACAATTGACCTCGTTGATTTTGACATAAAATCATAATCACATCATAATATATATCTTGATCATCTTTTGTTTCTTTATGGAAAAATTATTCTCAACGTGACACAGACACCACTATATATATGTAAATTAACAACGGCAAACAAAATATAGTGACGTTTCAATTAGTCAAAGAAAAATTTGATTAAACTTAAGAACAAATCAATTGGATCAGCAAAATGCAGTCAATTCAAAGAAATGACGACTGCACAATGACACACAAATTGGAGGTCGATGCCAAAAGTTGTTGCTTATGAATGGGATAGCAATAATGTTGGGATATGATGCTAGTTTCTTCTTTTATATATGCTTGTTTTTGTTTAAGTTATTTAAATTTCTAGCTAGATGAAGTTACCATGCCAGTGTGTCTAACTCGACTCTTTAAACAAGTCTATTGTGAGCGCTTCATCAACACCATCACTTCGATAGGGTTGGAATTCAAGCTAGATCGATGCACTGATGCCATGCTCTGAATAGAATTTGAGAATGAGATAAACAAGAAGTAGATCATATCAAGCTATTGATCACAGTGATACTATAGTAAAGCTTTTTCGGATAAAGACCCTTCATCTTTCTTTAGCTGAAGGTAGTGTTCAATCAAACCGGTAGCTTAGTGTCGATATCAATCATGCTGATATGTGTGACAAGAAAATATCTCTGCTAATAATTGTGAACCAGATCGTATAACCAACCAGTACTATGAGCACGAAATTGGTGGTCAGCAGGGGATCGGACCACAGAAGCATCCATCGATCTGGTCTCTACATAATTATGTTAACGTACCATATGTTGGTCCATATTCATATATGATTCTTTCCTCCACTACATATGTCACATGGTTTAAATCATGGACTACAGCTTAGCTTGACTTGTATTAGCTTTGCATCTATCTATATAAGCATATATTCGATCCCATTTCATTGTCGTCAATACCAACAGGTTCAATTTTCTGGTTTACTACTCTCCTCACCATACTCATAACAATTATATTACTTGTATTACCCAACAATTATACATGCGATGAAGTCTCTGGTGAATACTTTAGAAATGAAACTTCAATATTGAAAGGGAGTGAAAACCATGTAGAGCAGTAACTGCTTCATTTATATATCGGATATCCTCGACGTACCGCCACGTATAGACTACGTGCACATGAAATTAATCAGCATAGTGCATGGGCTCAAGCATACAAAGATCTGTTTGGGTCGGGCCGAAAACAAAGAAAGGAATATGTTCAGAATTCATCTTCTTCCTCCCTACTTTCAATTCACCATCACCCACAATTAGTGATATTGGATTTTAACAAACTTCTTTTCGTTTTCTTTATTCTGAATCGGTACCTATGTTGCATGGAATCGGAAGCGGAAACGTTTAGAAACGCGGAAACGTTTTTAAAAAAAAATACTTGGAAGTAGAAGCGTTTTGGAAGCGCGGAATAAAATAATATATATATATCTATTATAATATAAGAATAAAATATGTATTTACATTATACTTCTACATAAAGAAGGTTTTGCATGTCTTCATTTATTAATTTATTCTGCTCCTCATACCTCTTTCTTATCTCTGTGTCTCTCTTTCTAGTTTCAGAACGGTGACTGGTAAGTGGTAATCAATGAAAACTTTCAATCATAGTTTTGTTTATAATGAAACCGAATTGTTATATTATATTAATTGTTTCACAAATAGATTTGATTACAAAAAATTTTCATCGCGCTTCCAAAACCACTTTTTCAAGAAGCACACTTCCGGACGCTTCCCCGCGCTTCTGCTTCCGAAGCGAGAAACGTGAGTGAGGCCAAGCTTTCGTGCTTCCTAGATCGGTACATTATAAATCAACCGCGGTAAAGAGAAATAAAATACAAGATTCCACATGTAGGCAGGGAATTAGGTTTCACATTAAACTAATTATAGAAAATTTCATTAAAGTCACATTTTCAACATTTTTTCTACACAAGTCCATCCTAATGTTTTTACCCATATAAGTCCACTTTTAAGGGTAAGTCTGTCACTTCGTTTTTATGCTGTTCCTAAAATACCCATTTTCCCTAAAAATCAGTTTCTCTCTTCTAGTCTCTCTTCATTCTTTTTAGACGGCTCGTTTTCACTTTCCTCTCTTCATCTTCCTCCTCCCTTTCTTCTCTAAGCTTGAATCTGCGGCCATGGCGTCTTCTCAGGCCAACACCGACTAGAAGATGATGCTCGACGCCGCCGGATAGACGACGACGACGTCTCAACCTCAACGTTGCTGGCTCGACCTCGACGTCTCCAGATCGACAACGAAGACGCTCGGATCTTTACGCCGCTAGATCGACGACGACGTTTTAGAATCGAAGTTGACGCCTTGATCTCGATGTTGCCAGATTGATGGCGACGACGCCTAGATCTCGACGCCGCTGGATCGTCGACGTCGTATCTGCTCCGTCGTCTCTCATACATCAACAACGCTGGGCCCAGACTCATCATCAGCTGTGGTCGGAGTCGGGAGCTCCTCATCTATCTCTTCTCTGCTTCAATTTCTTCGCCAGACTCCTCCTCATTATCTCCTCCCATTTTTAAGTAAGCATTCCTCTTTGCTTCAATTTTTGTTCTATATTGTGATTCAATTTCTCGCATTAGCAGAAGAAAAGCTTCTTCTGAAATTGTATCTAAATATATTATAGTTTGAACCCTTGTTACTAGAGTTGTATTACTTAATACTAAGAATAGTTTCATTCTTGTTTCAATGTTTAAATAAGGATAGTGTTTACACTAACTTGTGATAGTGTTGGTATTTTAGATGGTGATAACATTGTGGTTCAATCTCATGTTTTAATTTTGTGTTTAGTGTTAAGTATATTAGAACAGTAGTTTTCCATAACTGTTGCAGTCTATTTATGCTACTAAGATAGTAAACTTATGCGTCTGTGGTAGTATCTATGCCA
>NC_020495.1:25542943-25543911 GCF_000184155.1 Fragaria vesca subsp. vesca | reverse complement strand
CCAAGAAATATGTGAAATGAAGTCGTCTGTTGATTGAGGATGGCAAAACCACGAAAGTAGCTTTACATAAACATTGTAGTAGACTTTGTAAACTATAATAGTAGCTTTTTAAAACTATGAAAGTAGTTTTACACATAATTATGTCATGGTAGAAGGCTACATATTGGTATTTGTTAATGTTTGTATCCGTATCTTTTTAACAAGATGATAGTATTTTGTATGCACAATCGTAGTGTTTTTTTCAATCTCCATGTTTGTATCTTCTCAACCTTTAATAGTAGATTTTGTTTTACTTGGTAGTAGATTTTGTTCTTCTTGGTAGTAGGTTTTTGTTGTTGGTGATAGTTACTATTGTTTTGTTTGGCGGTAATAGTTTTTGTTGCTAGCGGTAGTAGATTTTGTTGCTAGAAGTAGTAGTTTTTGTAACCTCGTTCGGGTTTTCAGAAATCTCACCGTAGTAGCGTTTGTAACTGGTTGTAGTAGCTTTTGTTAATGGGGACAGTAACTTTTGTTCTACTTGGTAGTAGCTTTTGTTAATAGGGACAGTAGCTTTTGTTCTACTTGGTAGTAGTTTTTGTTATGCTTAGTAATAGCTTTTGTTGCCGATGGTAGTATATTTTGTGACCTCATCGGAGATTGTTAGAAATCTCACCATAGTAACTTTTATAGCTGGTGGTAGTAGCTTTTATTGCTGTTGACAGTAGTTTTTGTGATCTTCAGTAACATTGTTAGAGGTACTTTACCGGAAGTCGGCCAGAGACCTGTCAGTGGTAGTAGCTTTCTTTGCTGGTCGTAGTAGCTTTTGTTGCTATCGGTAGTAGCTTTTGTTACTATCGGTAATAGCTTTTGTTGCTATCAGTAGTAGCTTTCTTTGCTGGTGGCAGTAGCCTTTTTTGCTATCGGTAGTATATTTTGTTGTCAGTAGTACGTAGTAGCTTTCTTTGCTGGCGGTAGTAGCTTTTGTTGCT